>NW_027593904.1:0-25056 GCF_964213995.1 Mustelus asterias | reverse complement strand
CGAGGGGGGGACAGAGCGAGGGGGGGACAGAGCGAGGGGGGGACAGACAGACAGAGAGAGAAAGAGAGCGGGAGAGGGGGACAGACAGAGAGACAGAGCGGGAGAGGGGGACAGACAGAGAGACAGACACATACACAGAGATGGAGAGAGACGGAGGGAGGAGGGATCAGTTACACAGATGATCGGGTGGATGAGACATTGGGAGAGACAGAGTGAGATATTGGATTGAGAGATGGATTAACCCAGGGTTACGTAAACACTCCCAGTGACAGACTTCACACGCCCATTTAATCACCTCCTGCAGCCTATATATACCCTGTGTGTGTAAGATACTTCACCCTCTCCTCAACTCACTCACACAACACATTAACTGCAGCTAAAATAACACAACAGCAATTAGTGATGACACGGACAATTAGCACAGAGAATGCAGCTCACAAACACTGCGTCTCTGCATCTCGGCAATGCGATCACATTCAAACCTCCGCACCCAAAATATTACCCCCCCACAGATACCCAGCTGACTCTGTGGGAGGTCAGTGCTGAGGGAGCGCCACACTGTGGGAGGGTCAGTGCTGAGGGAGCGCCGCACTGTAGGAGGGTCAGTGCTGAGGGAGTGCCGCACTGTGGGAGGGGTCAGTGCTGAGGGAGCGCCGCACTGTGGGAGGGTCAGTGCCGAGGGAGTGCCGCACTGTGGGAGGGTCAGTGCTGAGGGAGCCCCGCACTGTGGGAGGGTCAGTGCTGAGGGAGCGCCGCACTGTGGGAGGGTCAGTGCTGAGGGAGCGCCACACTGTGAGAGGGTCAGTGCTGAGGGAGCGCCGCGCTGTGGGAGGGTCGGTGCTGAGGGAGTGCCGCACTGTGGGAGGGTCTGTGCTGAGGGAGCGCCGCACTGTGGGAGGGTCGGTGCTGAGGGAGCGCCGCACTGTGGGAGGGTCAGTGCTGAGGGAGCGCCGCACTGTGGGAGGGTCAGTGCCGAGGGAGTGCCGCACTGTGGGAGGGTCAGTGCTGAGGGAGCGCCGCACTGTGGGAGGGTCAGTGCTGAGGGAGCGCCGCACTGTGGGAGGGTCAGTGCTGAGGGAGCGCCGCACTGTGGGAGGGTCAGTGCTGAGGGAGCGCCGCACTTTGGGAGGGTCAGTGCTGAGGGAGCGCTGCACTGTGGGAGGGTCAGTGCTGAGGGAGCGCCGCACTGTGGGAGGGTCGGTGCTGAGGGAGCGCCGCACTGTGGGAGGGTCGGTGCTGAGGGAGCGCCGCACTGTGGGAGGGTCGGTGCTGAGGGAGCGCCGCACTGTGGGAGGGTCGGTGCTGAGGGAGCGCCGCACTGTGGGAGGGTCGGTGCTGAGGGAGCGCCGCACTGTGGGAGGGTCAGTGCTGAGGGAGCGCCGCAGTGTGGGAGGGTCAGTGCTGAGGGAGCGCCGCACTGTGGGAGGGTCAGTGCTGAGGGAGCGCCGCACTGTGGGAGGGTCAGTGCTGAGGGAGCGCCGCACTGTGGGAGGGTCAGTGCTGAGGGAGCGCCGCACTGTGGGAGGGTCAGTGCTGAGGGAGCGCCGCACTGTGGGTCAGTGCTGAGGGAGCGCCGCACTGTGGGAGGGTCAGTGCTGAGGGAGCGCCGCACTGTGGGAGGGTCAGTGCTGAGGGAGCGCCGCACTGTGGGAGGGTCAGTGCTGAGGGAGCGCCGCACTGTGGGAGGGTCAGTGCTGAGGGAGCGCCGCACTGTGGGAGGGTCAGCGCTGAGGGAGCGCCGCACTGTGGGAGGGTCAGCGCTGAGGGAGCGCCGCACTATATTTGAGAGGAACGTGTATTGGTTAATGATTGAGGATGAGGTGAGTTTGAGGTGTCGGAGGGGTCAGGATGGTGCTGTGTATTTCTCTGTTCCGTAGGCCTGTGGTACGCCCTGACATTGGGAGATTTTTCGAGATGGTTTATAGCTGTCAGACTGGAGGGTATCTCTGGCGGTTCCTCGCAAAGACAGACAGAAGGCTTTTGAGAATGTTCCCCATGACAGACTTTCCCCCCAATCCTGAAGTCAAATTAAGTGGGGCAAAATTCTGACCCTGTTTGGTAATGGTCTAAATGTTGTGTGGGACCCGTACCCCAGTGAGAGTCAGTGTGTGTGGAACCCGTACCCCAGTGAGAGTCAGTGTGTGTGGAACCCGTACCCCAGTGACAGTCAGTGTGTGTGGGAACCCGTACCCCAGTGAGAGTCAGTGTGTGTGGAACCCCGTACCCCAGTGAGAGTCAGTGTGTGTGGAACCCGTACCCCAGTGAGAGTCAGTGTGTGTGGGACCCGTACCCCAGTGAGAGTCAGTGTGTGTGGGACCCGTACCCCAGTGAGAGTCAGTGTGTGTGGAACCCCGTACCCCAGTGAGAGTCAGTGTGTGTGGGACCCGTACCCCAGTGAGAGTCAGTGTGTGTGGGACCCGTACCCCAGTGAGAGTCAGTGATGTGTGGGACCCGTACGCCAGTGAGAGTCAGTGTGTGTGGGTCCCGTACCCCAGTGAGAGTCAGTGTGTGTGGGACCCGTACCCCAGTGAGAGTCAGTGTGTGTGGGACCCGTACCCCAGTGAGAGTCAGTGTGTGTGGGGCCCGTACCCCAGTGAGAGTCAGTGTGTGTGGGACCCGTACCCCAGTGAGAGTCAGTGTGTGTGGGACCCGTACCCCAGTGAGAGTCAGTGTGTGTGTGGGACCCGTACCCCAGTGAGAGTCAGTGTGTGTGGAACCCGTACCCCAGTGAGAGTCAGTGTGTGTGGGACCCGTACCCCAGTGAGAGTCAGTGTGTGTGGGACCCGTACCCCAGTGAGAGTCAGTGTGTGTGGGACCCGTACCCCAGTGAGAGTCAGTGTGTGTGGAACCCGTACCCCAGTGAGAGTCAGTGTGTGTGGGACCCGTACCCCAGTGAGAGTCAGTGTGTGTGGAACCCGTACCCCAGTGAGAGTCAGTGTGTGTGGGACCCGTACCCCAGTGAGAGTCAGTGTGCGTGGGACCCGTACCCCAGTGAGAGTCAGTGTGTGTGGGACCCGTACCCCAGTGAGAGTCAGTGTGTGTGGGACCCGTACCCCAGTGAGAGTCAGTGTGTGTGGGACCCGTACCCCAGTGAGAGTCAGTGTGTGTGGGACCCGTACCCCAGTGAGAGTCAGTGTGTGTGGGACCCGTACCCCAGTGAGAGTCAGTGTGTGTGTGGGACCCGTACCCCCAGTGAGAGTCAGTGTGTGTGGGACCCGTACCCCAGTGAGAGTCAGTGTGTGTGGGACCCGTACCCCCAGTGAGAGTCAGTGTGTGTGGGACCCGTACCCCCAGTGAGAGTCAGTGTGTGTGGGACCCGTACCCCAGTGAGAGTCAGTGTGTCGAGAAGCTGCCTCTCTCAGTGCTGTAGTTAGTGTTTCCGTGGTCACGTGTGTTGAAATCTCTTCTGGGAACTGTCCAATTGATGATGTGATTATAGTTCTCAGCTTGTCTCACTGGCTGTAATTGGAAATTTCAACATTTCCTCAGTAATTAACCAACGAGGGCAGTAACTGACTTCCTGCTGAGACCAGGTAACTCTCTCTGCATCACTGCTTCCCTCGGCACTGACTCTCCCACAGTGCGGTGCTCCCTCAGCACTGACTCTCCCACAGTGCGGTGCTCCCTCAGCACTGACCCTCCCACAGTGCGGCGCTCCCTCAGCACTGACCCTCCCACAGTGCGGCGCTCCCTCAGCACTGACCCTCCCACAGTGCGGCGCTCCCTCAGCACTGACCCTCCCACAGTGCGGCGCTCCCTCAGCACTGACCCTCCCACAGTGCGGCGCTCCCTCAGCACTGACCCTCCCACAGTGCGGCGCTCCCTCAGCAATGACCCTCCCACAGTGCGGCGCTCCCTCAGCACTGACCCTCCCACAGTGCGGCGCTCCCTCAGCACTGACCCTCCCACAGTGCGGCGCTCCCTCAGCACTGACCCTCCCACAGTGCGGCGCTCCCTCCGCACTGACCTTCTATAGTTGAGCATCCTGTGGAGATGCAGCCTGTGCTCGGTGTGTTGGGTGGGGACGGTGGGTCTCTATCTGGGTGAATGTGTCAGGGTCAGAGGGTCGATGAGGTGTGAATGCGAGATTGGGAGCCTGGGTTTAAGTGTGGGGTGGGGGTGGAGCGGAGGGAGATATTGGAGGCGATTCCTCGGAATCTGGATATAATGTTTACACCGGCGTGTCCTGAGTGGGGAGGATTTGACTTCCTCATTCTGAGAGATACTCAGCAAGTCGTTCCTCGCTGGCGATCCGTGGATTTAATTCTCGCTCACTCTCCGTCGGGAATGATATTCACTCGATCCATCAACTCAGCAAGGATCCCATCAGGAAGTGAGCCAGTGGATTCCCAGCCAAACCCCCGTCCACACTCAATCCTAGACTGACTGCGGATCTTATATCAGGTGGCACATCACATTAGAACATAAGAACTAGGAGCAGGAGTGGGCCATCTGGCCCCTCGAGCCTGCTCCGCCATTCAATAAGATCATGGCTGATCTTTTCCTGGACTCAGCTCCACTTACCCGCCCGCTCACCATAACCCTTAATTCCTTTACTGTTCAAAAATCTATCCTTGCCTTAAAAACATTCAATGAGGTAGCCTCAACTGCTTCACTGGGCGGGGAATTCCACAGATTCACAACCCTTTGTGTGAAGAAGTTCCTCCTCAACTCAGTCCTAAATCTGCTCCCCCTTATTTTGAGGCCATGCCCCCTAGTTCTAGCTTCACCTGCCAGTGGAAACAACCTCCCTGCTTCTATCTTATCTATTCCCTTCATAATCTGTTATGTTTCTATAAGATCTCCCCTCATTCTTCTGAATTCCAATGAGAATAGCCCCAGTCTACTCAGTCTCTCCTCATAAGCCAACCCTCTCAACTCCGGAATCAACCCAGTGAATCTCCTCTGCACCCCCTCCAGTGCCAGTATATCCTTTCTCAAGTAAGGAGACCAAAACTGTACACAGTACTCCAGGTGTGGCCTCACCAGCACCTTATACAGCTGCAACAGGGTGTCACAGTGGGTTAGCACTGCTGCCTCACTGCGCCAGGGTCCCCCGGGTTCAATTCCCGGCTTGGGTCACTGTCTGTGCGGAGTCTGCACGTTCTCCCCGTGTCTGCGTGGGTTTCCTCCGGGTGCTCCGGTTTCCTCCCACAGTCCGAAAGACGTGCAGGTTAGGTGGATTGGCCGTGCTAAATTGCCCCTTGGTGTCCAAAGATGTGGATTAGCGGGGTAAATACTGACTATCTCTGCTCATGTTAATCCAGCTCCCTCACACTGTCACTCAGGAACCCCTCTCCCCCCAGCACCCTGTGTTACTGACTGTATCTGCACAGATGTTAATCCAGCTCCCTCACACTGTCACTCAGTAACCCCTCTCCCCCAGCACCCTGTGTTACTGACTGTATCTGTACTGATGTTAATCCAGCTCCCTCACACTGTCACTCAGTAACCCCTCTCCCCCAGCACCCTGTGTTACTGACGGTATCTGTACTGATGTTAATCCAGCTCCCTCACACTGTCACTCAGTAACCGCTCTCTCCCCCCAGCACCCTGTGTTACTGACTGTATCTGTACTGATGTTAATCCAGCTCCCTCACACTGTCACTCAGTAACCGCTCTCTCCCCCCAGCACCCTGTGTTACTGACTGTATCTATACTGATGTTAATCCATCTCCCTCACACTGTCACTCAGTAACCCCTCTCCCCCAGCACCCTGTGTTACTGACTGTGTCTGCACAGATGTTAATCCAGCTCCCTCACACTGTCACTCAGTAACCCCTCTCCCCCAGTACCCTGTATTACTGACGGTATCTCTACTGATGTTAATCCAGCTCCCTCACACTCTCACTCAGTAACCATTCTCCCCCCAGCACCCTGTGTTACTGACTGTATCTGTACTGATGTGAATCCAGCTCCCTCACACTGTCACTCAGTAACCCCTCTCCCCCAGCACCCTGTGTTACTGACTGTACCTGTACTGATGTTAATCCAGCTCCCTCACACTGTCACTCAGTAACCCCTCTCCCCCCAGCACCCTGTGTTACTGACTGTATCTCTACTGATGTTAATCCAGCTCCCTCACACTGTCACTCAGTAACCCCTCTCCCCCCAGCACCCTGTGTTACTGACGGTATCTGTACTGATGTTAATCCAGCTCCCTCACACTGTCACTCAGTAACCCCTCTCCCCCCAGCACCCTGTGTTACTGACTGTATCTCTACTGATGTTAATCCAGCTCCCTCACACTGTCACTCAGTAACCATTCTCCCCCCAGCACCCTGTGTTACTGACGGTATCTGTACTGATGTTAATCCAGCTCCCTCACACTGTCACTCAGTAACCATTCTCCCCCCAGCACCCTGTGTTACTGACGGTATCTGTACTGATGTTAATCCAGCTCCCTCACACTGTCACTCAGTAACCATTCTCCCCCCAGCACCCTGTGTTACTGACGGTATCTGTACTGATGTTAATGTGACCCTCCCTTTGACTCCAATCTGAACCCCATCTTTAATACCCCCCCCCCCACACCGCTGGGGTGATGTCGGCCAATGTGTTTGCAAACCCCTCATGTCCACGCTGCCCCAGAGCGAGATCCAAGCAAGGAGTTGAGGAGGGGGCGGGGGGTTGAGATGTGACCCTGGGTCTGTAGGCTTTGTCGAGGGACCTGCCACAGGCCTGCACCCCCCGCCCCGTCGCTGCGGGGGTCCCCTGCGACAGGAACTAATGTCAGAAACTCTGCTCCCGTTTCTGTTGAGGCTCGGCAGCGATTGGTTGAGGCAGGGGGGGGGCCGAGAGGCATCCCTTCCTCCCCCCTCCGCCCCCTGCCAGCAGAAGGGAACTTACCCGAGCGAGGCCTCTCGGGGGAATATACACGCCCGTTACATTTTCCATTGAACCAACAGTCCCGCACCACCGTCCCCCTGCCACACTGCTAATTTAAGACCCAACCCTCTGGGGTTAAGGCAGGGGGAGCTGGCAGATACATGCTGGACCCTGTTGGAGGGAGGGGAGAGAAGGCGGAGAGAAGGAACGAGTGAGAGAACAGGAGAGAGAGAGATGGAGACTTGGAGCTGGGAAGGGTTTAATTGTTTTTACCCTGTGTGTGTGTGTGTGTGTTGCTGAACAGACGGGAAGGTACAAGAGACAGACACTGAACATCCGACAGAAACATGACACTGGGATGTGCGCAGAATTACAAAAAGGCAGGGTTTAGGCCCATCCCATCCCCCTGGTTTCCAGGGTTATTGTCGTCAAGGTGACACGGGGACTGGCTTGTGCAGACACACCATGGGTGTTCCCCGTGTGTTGTGCACAACACGGAGAGTGCAAGCGATCCAGGAGATAGTACACCCACTCCAGACCGATCCAAAATCGCCCTCCACCCTGTTCGCCCATCAAACACTCCCAGGACAGGTACAGCACGGGGTTAGATACAGAGTAAAGCTCCCTCTACACTGTCCCCCATCAAACACTCCCAGGACAGGGACAGCACGGGGTTAGATACAGAGTAAAGCTCCCTCTACACTGTCCCCCATCAAACACTCCCAGGACAGGGACAGCACGGGGTTAGATACAGAGTAAAGCTCCCTCTACACTGTCCCCCATCAAACACTCCCAGGACAGGTACAGCACGGGGTTAGATACAGAGTAAAGCTCCCTCTACACTGTCCCCCATCAAACACTCCCAGGACAGGTACAGCACGGGGTTAGATACAGAGTAAAGCTCCCTCTACACTGTCCCCCATCAAACACTCCCAGGACAGGTACAGCACGGGGTTAGATACAGAGTAAAGCTCCCTCCACACTGTCCCCCATCAAACACTCCCAGGACAGGTACAGCACGGGGTTAGATACAGAGTAAAGCTCCCTCTACACTGTCCCCATCAAACACTCCCGCGACAGGTACAGCACGGGGTTAGATACAGAGTAAAGCTCCCTCCACACTGTCCCCCATCAAACACTCCCAGGACAGGTACAGCACGGGGTTAGATACAGAGTAAAGCTCCCTCTACACTGTCCCCCATCAAACACTCCCAGGACAGGTACAGCACGGGGTTAGATACAGAGTAAAGCTCCCTCGACACTGTCCCCCATCAAACACTCCCAGGACAGGTACAGCACGGGGTTAGATACAGAGTAAAGCTCCCTCTACACTGTCCCCCATCAAACACTCCCAGGACAGGTACAGCACGGGGTTAGATACAGAGTAAAGCTCCCTCTACACTGTCCCCATCAAACACTCCCAGGACAGGTACAGCACGGGGTTAGATACAGAGTAAAGCTCCCTCTACACTGTCCCCATCAAACACTCCCAGGACGTACAGCACGGGGTTCGATACAGAGTAAATCTCCCTCTTCACTGTCCCCCATCAAACACTCCCAGGACAGGTACAGCACGGGGTTAGATACAGAGTAAAGTTCCGTCCCGGTCTCCCTGCTGTAGAATGGCCGTTGATGGTGGCAGATTGTTGGATTGGATAATATTTCAGTGGTCGGGAGGGTGACGCAACCGTTGGTCTTGCTGTCGGCAGGGAGATTGTTGGTGTGTTCAAAGAATCCAGTCAGTGAGGGTTGGAGCACACCAGGCACCCGTGTACACACACACACAACACTCGCACACATGTACACAAGGACACGTACAGATACACAGACGTACATGTACACAAACACACACACATGTACACGCATGCATGTGTACAAGCACACGTACACACAAAGCAGCCAATAAGAAACCAGCACATTGCCCGATCCGGGCCTCTCGTTCCAGGCCTTTGGCCCTCTGCTTGAGGCCGAGACAGTCCAAGCATTAAAAACTCGAGTGAGCGACACAGGTTTGGGTAATAAGGAGTTGTACTGAAATATACACGCACATACAAAAAAATGAAATCCTCCATTAGGCACAGACAGACAGCGAAAGCCGCAATTGGAATGAACTGCAATAAATTAAGAAGGGAGAGAGGGGATAGTTTGAGGAGTTCGGCCTGTTCAACTCGGTGGTAGGCCGAAGGCTTTGTATCAGGACTGCGACACGTCAAACTCCAGCGAGTCAATAAATAATTTACAAATTAAAATCGGTTTAAATATAACACACGATGTCAAAGTTCAGTCCCTCCGCCTGGCTGTTGTTCCTTCGGCCTTGCGGTTCAGGCTTCAGTTGGCCGTCTTTCAGGCCCCACTTCAATGCTACAGGCCTCAACTCGGATGTGGTCGGATCTTCGTGGTGAGAATCAGCGAACATTTAATGCATTTCTTCATGGAGGAGGCGGACTGTGGTCCCTGAGTGAATGTAAGTGGAGCAAATACTAGTCTATAACTCATGTAATATACAGAATCCACGCAATATTCATCGTACATCATTATAGCACTTCCCTAAAGTCAGTTTGCATTCAAAAGCAGATACTGCGTTGCTCTGTAGGTTAAATCTGTGCTACCGTGACCTGACTCGATCTACATATAGCATGGAGCGAGATGCAAAACCCCCCACTCCTTCCCATCCAATGGGGTTAGATACAGAGTAACGCTCCCTCTACACTGTCCCCATCAAATACTCCTGGGGGTACAGCAGGGGGGGGGGTTCGATAAGTTATATAGGTTGAATGAATTGACATGCATTGTAAACGAGCTGGGAACCTGGCCGCTCCTCGCAGGAAGCCTAAGTCTCGGGCCAATAGCGTACAAAATGGCAACTCCCTCCCCGGCCTGGTCTACCCTGTTGCCTCAAATCTAGGCCCCAACTCTCACATCATGATCTAACGCCCTTGCCCTCTTAACACGAAGCCTTAACTATAGGCCCAATTTAGCCTATCGCGATGGCAAACTACCCTCTTGAGATGAAGCCTCAAATCTAGGCCTGACTGGCACATCGTGATGTCACCTGGTCCAGGCAACCCCCATTTGAAGGCCCCGAATCTGTCGGCCCAATCTGGCGTGCGGTGACTTCCTTCCTGACGCTTAGCCCTAAATCTAAGGGCCCAAAATGGCAGCTCACGATATAGCTCCTTCATTACCTCCTCGACCCCGAAGCCTCAACCCTAGGCCTGATGCAGTCGCTGTGTCTGCGCTAGCTCCCTGAATGGCGTGCAGGGATTGGCTGCGGCCTGTTTGGTCGCCATACCAGCCGTGAAGAAAAGTGAGCTGGGTGCAATGTAAAGTCAACATGCAAACATCTCGAGTCTGGACGCTGGGATTTGCCTGATGGTTGAGATGGAGAGAGGAGTTTTGTTCTCTCTCTCTGCACTTTTCGGGGATCAGTGAAGTCTCCATAATCCCACCACAAAGGCCCAATGAGAAACTACACCTTCTCCAAAACACCGCACCTTCTGTACTGGGTGTTTTTTATGTCAGGAGGCTGTGGGACGGGGGGTTAAAAAAAGGAAAAGCATTCATTTCGGGACAGTTTATTCTCAGTAGCAGAGGCGTCGTCACGGAAACCCCAAATCTAAACCGGTTCCGATGGAGGCCGAGGGGGACAAGATGGCTGCCTTCTCTCCGGCCCCGGGGAGTTGAAAGGTCAGCTTTCGACCAACCTTCACCCCCCCTCCCTCCCTCGACACAAATAGCCAGCCAATCCGAGGGCCATTGAAGGGCCCCCACCCGCCTGCCTCTCCCACACTCTCCTTGAGGCCTTGACCGTGGCTATTCTGACACATGCCACCCACCGCTCCCCCACACAACTTCCTGGGATGAGTGAGGGGGAGAGAGAGAGGCGGGGGGGGGGGGGGGGGGGCGTGGGGGGGGGCACAAGAATGTGTGGTGGACCCTTTCTCTTTCCAGCCACCCGACCCCATGCCCAAAGCTGGTACATCCAACTGGGCCCCTTTTACATAAATGTCCAAAGCCTGAGGCCTGGTCCCAAATGGTTCGTTCCCAAAGAGTGAGGCAATTAGCTGGCGATTCCACCCCCCGCTCATCCCCCAACCCAAGGGTGCTCCCGTTGGATGTTGCTGTGACCTTGGCAACACCAAGAGATCAAAGGGGAGGGGAGGGCGGAGGGGGGGGGGGGCTGTGGAGAGGGGAGGGGGTTGTGGAGAGGGGAGGGGGCGGGGGGGGGGGTTGCAGAGGGGGGGCTGTGAAGAGGGGAGAGGGGGTTTCAACTTGTGTCTCAGCTACGATGAGATGTTGGGAGGATCCCGCAACTCGGTTGGCTGGATGGGATGGGGGTTGGGTTGGGTGGGGGGGGGGGGTGGGTGTGGAGGAGGCGGTACTGAGGCCAATTTGTTGCACCAGAGATTGTGGGCTGAGGGGAGGAAGGTGGGGATGGGCGGGGGGGAGGGGAGGGATGGGGCGGAGGGGAGGGGCGGGATGGGGCGGGGGGGTAGGTGGATTGATCCCCAGCCTATTACACGCCGGGGATCCTCAACATGTACGCAGCCTATCAGCGGGGGAGGGGGCGGGTCGGGGGAGGGGGGGGGGGAGTCGGGTCGGGGGAGGGGGGGGGGGAGTCGGGTCGGGGGAGGGGGGGGGGTGTCGGGGAGAGGGGGGGGAGTCGGGGAGAGGGGGGGAGTCGGGGAGAGGGGGGGGAGTCGGGGAGAGGGGGGGAGTCGGGGAGAGGGGGGGGAGTCGGGGAGAGGGGGGGGAGTCGGGGAGAGGGGGGGGAGTCGGTGAGGGGGGGAGTCGGGGAGGGTGGGGAGTCGGGTCGGAGGGAGAGGGGGGGAGTCGGGTCGGGGGGAGAGGGGGGGAGTCGGGTCGGGGGGGGAGGGGGGGAGTCGGGTCGGGGGGGAGGGGGGAGTCGGGTCGGGGGGGGAGGGGGGGAGTCGGGTCGGGGGGGGAGGGGGGGAGTCGGGTCGGGGGGGGAGGGGGGGTGTCGGGTCGGGGGGGGAGGG
Organism: Mustelus asterias; assembly: GCF_964213995.1. NCBI lineage: Eukaryota > Metazoa > Chordata > Chondrichthyes > Carcharhiniformes > Triakidae > Mustelus > Mustelus asterias. The sequence continues at coordinate 13,228 of NW_027593904.1, read as the reverse complement.
GGGGAGTGTTACAGAGATTCGGGGGCTGAGGGGGCGCGGAGAGGCAGATGTGAACAGCGGGGGGGGGGGGGTGGGGTGGGGTGGGGGGGAGCGTGGGGGGACGGACAAGGGGACAATCCCGGTGCCAGATCCTCCAGGCGCTGTGGGCCGGAGCCTGGAGTCCAATAAGGGCCCAGTGCCTCAAAAGGCAAGTACTGAGGGGAGGGGGCGAGGGTTCTTTCTTTACAACACGTGAGCTTGAGGTCCGATTAGAGAGCCTCCCCCCCCCCCGACCCCCGCTCCCACCCACCCCCCCCACCCCCCCCGGCCCCCGCTGCGCTCATCCCCAGGCTGTCCTCACCCTGCAGTAACTGAGACCGAGGAAAGAGCAGTGGGTCACAGAACCAGCATGATGACAAGTCATCAGGGACCGGGTCTCACACAGGCCTCAGCAAATAACCAGGCCCGCTGGGAGGCTGAAGTGATCAGCCCTCAGAACGCCAAGCAACCAGGCCTCAGAGCAGGTGACCAGGTCTCAGAGCAGGTGACCAGGCCTCGGGGTAAGAGACAGCCAGGCCTCAGAGCAGGTGACCAGGCCTCAGAGCAGGCAGCCAGGCCTTAGAGCAGGCAGCCAGGCCTCAGAGCAGGTGACCAGGCCTCAGAGCAGGCAGCCAGGCCTTAGAGCAGGCAGCCAGGCCTCAGAGCAGGTGACCAGGCCTCAGGGTAAGCGATCAGGCCTCAGGGCAAGTGACCAGGCCTCTGGGTAAGTGACCAGGCCTCACAGCATGTGACCAGGCCTCAGGGTAAGTGACTTGGCCTCACAGCATGTGACCAGGCCTCAGGGTAAGTGACTTGGCCTCACAGCATGTGAGCAGGTCTCAGAATAAGCGACCAGGCCTCAGGGTAAGCGACCAGGCCTCAGATCATGTGACCAGGCCTCAGAGTAAGCGACTAGGCCTCAGAGCATGTGATTAAGCCTCAGGGTAAGCGACCAGGCCTCAGGGTAGGCGACTAGGCCGCAGGGTAAGCGACCAGACCTCAGGGTAAGCGACCAGGCCTCAGGGTAGGCGGCCAGGCCTCAGGGTAAGCGACCAGGCCTCAGGGTAAGCAACTAGGCCTCAGGTCATGTGACCAGGCCTCAGAACATGTAACCAAGCCTCAGGGTAAGCGACTAGGCCTCAGGACATGTGACCAGGCTTCAGAGTAAGCGACTCGGCCACGCAGCAAGTGACCAGGCCTCAGCTCTCCCGGGCGACCAGGCCTTCACGCCCAAGTGACAAGGGCCAGAAAGGCCAAGTCTCATTGTCTCAATGGTGAATCCCAAGGCCTCGGAGTCGCCCCCGCTGCCCACCATCCCACCCCCACCCCCCCCCCCCCCCCCCACCCCCAACCTCCCCCCTCCCCCCCGGGTGAACAGGCCTCAGAAGCCTTCTATATGGCAATAGGCCTCGAGGGAGCAGAGGACTACGTAGGTTAACCAGAGAGTCACAAAGAAGCAGGAGGTGATGATCTTGCCAGCCCTGGTGCCTCCGAGTTCACCTCCGATCTCGGGCCTGCGCCGGTACATCAGGATTGCGACGACGATGAAGGCAAAGATGGTAAAGATGGTGACGGAAAAGGCCAGGTTGCCCGGGGCGACGTGAAACTTCTTGCCCTTGCTGGCCCAGTAGATGGCAGCAATCGACCAAGCCAAACCAATGCCCAGGAAGACATTGACAGCATTGCTTCCGGTGACGTTACCAATCGAAGCATCAGCGTATTGATCCTGAATAGCAGCGACTTTACTCGCAAACGTATCTGTGCGGAGAAACGGGAGAGAGGGGGTGTCAGAGACCAGGGAACATCCATCAAGGACAAAAACCTCTGCCCCTACTCCAGAATTACAGAACCCCTGCAGTGCAGAAGGAGGCCATCCGGCCCATCGAGCCTGCACCGACCACAATCCCACCCAGGCCCCACAACCCCACACATTTCCCCCAGCTAGTCCCCCCGACAAGCCAAGAACAAAGAAAATTTACAGCACAGGAACAGGCCCTTCGGCCCCTCCAAGCCTGCACCGACCATGCTGCCCCCGACTGAACTAAAACCCCCTCCCCTCCCGGGGACCGTATCCCTCCATTCCCATCCGATTCATGTATTTGTCCAGGTGCCCCTTAAAAGTCACTACCGTATCCGCTTCCACTACCTCCCCCCTGGCAGCGAGTTCCAGGCACCCACCACCCTCTGTGTAAAAAAACTGCCTCGTACCTACAAAGAACAAAGAACAATACAGCACAGGAATAGGCCCTTCGGCCCTCCAAGCCCGCGCCGCTCCCTGGTCCAAACTCGACCATTCTTTTGTATCCCTCCATTCCCACTCCGTTCGTGTGGCTATCTAGATAAGTCTTAAACGTTCCCAGTGTGTCCGCCTCCACCACCTTGCCCGGCAGCGCATTCCAGGCCCCCACCACCCTCTGTGTAAAATACATCCTTCTGATATCCGTGTTAAACCTCCCCACCCCCTCACCTTGAACCTATGACCCCTCGTGAACATCACCACCGACCTGGGGAAAAGCTTCCCACTGTTCACCCGATCTATGCCTTTCATAATTTTATACACCTCTATTAGGTCACCCCTCATCCTCCGTCATTCCAGTGAGAACAACCCCAGTTTACCCAATCTCTCCTCATAACTCAGCCCTTCCATACCAGGCAACATCCTGGTAAACCTTCTCTGCACTCTCTCTAAAGCCTCCACGTCCTTCTGGTAGTGTGGCGACCAGAACTGGACGCAGTATTCCAAATGCGGCCGAACCAACGTTCTATACATCTGCAACATCAGACCCCAACTTTTATACTCTATGCCCCGTCCTATAAAGGCAAGCATGCCATATGTCTTATTCACCACCTTCTCCACCTGTGCCGTCACCTTCAAGGATCTGTGGACATCTCCGATTGTTATCTCCGATTGCAACGGGATCTTGATCAATTGGGCCAGTGGGCTGACGAATGGCAGATGGGAGTTTAATTTAGATAAATGCGAGGTGATGCATTTTGGTGGATTGAACCAGGGCAGAACTTACTCAGTCAATGGTAGGGCATTGGGGAGAGTTACAGAACAAAGAGATCTAGGGGTACAGGTTCATAGCTCCTTGAAAGTGGAGTCACAGGTGGACAGAGTGGTGAAGAAGGCATTCGGCATGCTTGGTTTCATTGGTCAGAACATTGAATACAGGAGTTGGGTCTTGTTGAAATTGTACAAGACATTGGTAAGGCCACACTTGGAATACTGTGTACAGTTCTGGTCACCCTCTTATCGAAAGGATATTATTAAACTAGAAAGAGTGCAGAAAAGATTTACTAGGATGCTACTGGGACTTGATGGTTTGAGTTATAAGGAAAGGCTGGATAGACTGGGACTTTTTTCTCTGGAGCGTAGGAGGCTGAGGGGTGATCTTATAGAGGTCTATAAAATAATGAGGGGCATAGATCAGCTAGATAGTCAATATCTTTTCCCAAAGGTAGGGGAGTCTAAAACTAGGGGGCATAGGTTTAAGGTGAGAGGGGAGAGATACAAAAGGGTCCAGAGGGGCAATTTTTTCACACGGAAGGTGGTGAGTGTCTGGAACGAGCTGCCAGAGGTAGTAGTAGAGGCGGGTACAATTTTGTCTTTTAAAAAGCGTTTAGACAGTTACATGGGTAAGATGGGTATAGAGGGATATGGGCCAAACGCGGGCAATTGGGTCTAGCTTAGGGTTTTTTTTTTAAAAAGGGACAGCATGGATAAGTTGGGCCGAAGGGCCTGTTTCCATGCTGTAAACCTCTATGACTACTTTAACCTTGCACCTTAAATCTTAAACCTGTGCCCCTAGTAATTGACTCTTCCACCCTGGGGAAAAAACTTCTGACTATCCACTCTGTCCATGCCTCTCATAATCTTGTAGACTTCTATCAGGTACCTCCGTCGCTCCAGTGAGAACAAACCAAGTTTCTCCAACTGCTCCTGATAGCTAATGCCCTCCATACCAGGCAACATCCTGGTAAATCTTTTCCGTACCCTCTCCAAAGCCTCCACATCCTTCTGGTAGTGTGACATCCGCCTAACACGAAGGAACAATTTAGCATGGCCAATTCACCGAACCCGCACATCTTTGGACACTAAGGGGCAATTTAGCATGGCCAATCCACCGAACCCGCACATCTTTGGACACTAAGGGGCAATTTAGCACGGCCAATCCACCTAACCTGCAGATCTTTGGACACTAAGGGACAATTTAGCACGGCCAATCCACTAGCCTACATATCTTTGGAGTGTGGGAGGAAACCAGAGCACCCGGAGGAAACCCACGCAGACATGGGGAGAACGTGCAGACTCCACACAGACAGTGACCCGAGCCGGGAATCGAACCCGGGTCCCTGGTGCTGTGAGGCAGCGGTGCTAACCACTGTGCCACCGTGCCGTCCCTCAAGGTGAAGAGGAAATTTAATCGAGGTGCTTTAGAAAGGGTTTTTTTATTCATTCCTGGGACATGGGCGTCGCTGGCTGGGCCCAGCATTTATTGCCCATCCCTAGTTGCCCCTTGGAGGGCAGTTGAGAGTCACCCACATTGGCTGTGGCCCTGGAGTCACATGTAGGCCAGACCGGGGTAAGGACAGCAGATTTCCTTCCCTAAAGGGAACCAGATGGGTTTTTCCGACAATGGGTCATCAGTAGATTCTTAATTCCAGATTTTTTTTATTGAATTCAAATTCCACCGTCTGCCGTGGGCGGGATTCGAACCCGGGTCCCCCAGAACATTAGCTGAGTTTCTGGATTAATAGTCTGGCGATAATACCACTAGGCCACTGGCTCCCTGAATCACCTTATCCCCAATAACCCGCTCAATTCCCTCTTAACGGGGAGGCGATGGCCTAGTGATATTATCGCCAGACTATTAACCCAGAAACTCGGCGAATGTTCTGGGGGACCCGGGTTCGAATCCCCGCCACGGCAGACGGTGGAATTTGAATTCAATAAAAAATATCTGGAATTAAGAATCTACTGATGACCCGTTGTCGGAAAAACCCATCTGGTTCCCTTCAGGGAAGGAAATCTGCTGTCCTTACCCCGGTCTGGCCTACATGTGACTCCAGAGCCACAGCAATGTGGTTGACTCTCAACTGCCCTCCAAGGGGCAACTAGGGATGGGCAATAAATGCTGGGCCCAGCCAGCGACAGTAACCAATGAATTTGAAAAAAAGAGGGAAAAGTGGGAGTTGAGGATTATCGTATCAGATCTGCCATGATCTCATTGGATGGGGGAGCAGGCTTGAATGGCCTACCTCTGCTCCCAAGTCTCGTGGACTTTGGGGCGATGGGAGCCCAGATTTGGGAAAATCTCCATCCCCGGTCGCAGGGCGGAAGCTCCCCTGCCGTTGAAAGTCAATGGAATTTTTTGGTAGAACGCCAAATGTTCCATTCCCACTCGGGGGGGGGGGGGGGATTGGTAGCACGGACAATACCGGAAAGATTTGCCCCTTTAACTTTCAAAACAGTGGGGAATTGGAGAAACATTGGAAAAGGAGAAATTTGCAGGGCGAGGGAGGGCAAGAGTGGGGAGAGCTACTGGGTAGACCTTCCAAAGAGCTAGCACTGGAAGGGAGGGCCGAGTGGCCTCCTCCTGTTCTGTGGGGTAGAGCTGGATTTTGTCAGTGTGTCGACAGATGAGAGAGTGAGAATAAAAACAGGTTGGGGGTGAATGAGCGCAAGAATGATTTGTGCTTCCAAAGATCCTGTTTGCGGGCTGGAGATTTATACAATGTCCCACTTCACTCAGACCTGGATCTGGAAAGTAGGGCAGGCTTGTCTCCGAGAGGGGAGGGACGGTGCTATGTCCCCCCCAGCTGTGAGCGTCCTTCAACCCTGCCACGGAGATTTTAATTCCAAGCACAGCTCCAGCAACGGCAATAACCCCGACCGGATCAGGAGGAGGGAGGCTCCATCTACACCCTCCCAGCACCAGGGGAGGGAGGTTTATGTGGGATTGGGGTCCTCCCCCGACATTCCCCCACCCTGCTCGCGCTTCTCACCCTGTTTGCTCTCAGTCAGGGTACATCACCCACTCCGATGTATTAGTCGGAGGGTCAGTGCTGAGGGGGCGCCGCACTGTGGGAGGGTCAGTGCTGAGGGAGCGCCGCACTGTGGGAGGGTCAGTGCTGAGGGAGCGCCGCACTGTGGGAGGGTCGGTGCTGAGGGAGCGCCGCACTGTGGGAGGGTCAGTGCTGCGGGAGCGCCGCACTGTGGGAGGGTCGGTGCTGAGGGAGCGCCGCACTGTGGGAGGGTCAGTGCTGAGGGAGCGCCGCACTGTGGGAGGGTCAGTGCTGAGGGAGCGCCGCACTGTGGGAGGGTCAGTGCTGAGGGAGCGCCGCACTGTGGGAGGGTCAGTGCTGAGGGAGCGCCGCACTGTGGGAGGGTCAGTGCTGAGGGAGCGCCGCACTGTGGGAGGGTCAGTGCTGAGGGAGCGCCGCACTGTGGGAGGGTCAGTGCTGAGGGAGCGCCGCACTGTGGGAGGGTCAGTGCTGAGGGAGCGCCGCACTGTGGGAGGGTCAGTGCTGAGGGAGCGCCGCACTGTGGGAGGGTCGGTGCTGAGGGCGCGCCGCACTGTCGGAGGGTCGGTGCTGAGGGAGCGCCGCACTGTGGGAGGGTCAGTGCTGAGGGAGCGCCGCACTGTGGGAGGGTCAGTGCTGAGAGCACCGCACTGTGGGAGGCTCAGTGCTGAGGGAGAGCCGCACTGTGGGAGGTGTTGGGGGAGGGAGGGTTTCTTACCTGGTACAGAGGTTCCCAGAGCCACAAAGACAATGGCAGTGACGGAATTCCTGAGCCCCACCGTGCAGCCAAATTGCGTGGCGAGGTCTCCCGTGACAGCGGTGAGGACTCCAATTAAACTGATGGAGACAGCGAAACAAGCCCAACCATTCCAGTACTCCGTCGGAGGAACAAATGCAAAGAGAACCTTCCAGAACACTGTCAGGAAGTGCATGATGTAATCGAAGCAAGATGGGAGTCGTTCCTCACCTGCACCGTCCTCATCATCGTCCTCCCCTGTGGAGACAATAGGAACAGCACGGGGTTAGATGCAGAGTAAAGCTCTCTCGACACTGTCCCCCATCAAACACTCCCAGGACAGGTACAGCACGGGGTTAGATACAGAGTGAAGCTCCCTCTGCACTGTCCCCCATCAAACACTCCCAGGACAGGTACAGCACGGGGTTAGATACAGAGTGAAGCTCCCTCTGCACTGTCCCCCATCAAACACTCCCAGGACAGGTACAGCACGGGGTTAGATACAGAGTAAAGATCCCTCTACACTGTCCCACATCAAACACTCCCAGGACAGGTACAGCACGGGGTTAGATACAGAGTAAAGCTCCCTCTACACTGTCCCACATCAAACACTCGCAGGACAGGTACAGCACGGGGTTAGATACAGAGTAAAGCTCCCTCTACACTGTCCCCATCAAACACTCCCAGGACAGGTACAGCACGGGGTTAGATACAGAGTAAAGCTCCCTCTACACTGTCCCCATCAAACACTCCCAGGACAGGTACAGCACGGGGTTAGATACAGAGTAAAGCTCCCTCTACACTGTCCCCATCAAACACTCCCAGGACAGGTACAGCACGGGGTTAGATACAGAGTAAAGCTCCCTCTACACTGTCCCCATCAAACACTCCCAGGACAGGTACAGCACGGGGTTAGATACAGAGTAAAGCTCCCTCTACACTGTCCCCCATCAAACACTCCCAGGACAGGTACAGCACGGGGTTAGATACAGAGTAAAGCTCCCTCTACACTGTCCCCATCAAACACTCCCAGGACAGGTACAGCACGGGGTTAGATACAGAGTAAAGCTCCCTCTGCACTGTCCCCCATCAAACACTCCCAGGACAGGTACAGCACGGGGTTAGATACAGAGTAAAGCTCCCTCTACACTGTCCCCCATCAAACACTCCCAGGACAGGTACAGCACGGGGATAGATACAGAGTAAAGCTCCCTCTACACTGTCCCCCATCAAACACTCCCAGGACAGGTACAGCATGGGGGCAAGTGAGAGATGTGACGGTTTGAAATGCTGGGTTCGCTCTGACGTGGAGATGCCGGCGTTGGACTGGGGTAAACACAGTAAGAAGTTTAACAACACCAGGTTAAAGTCCAACAGGTTTATTTGGCAGCAAAAGCCACACAAGCTTTCGGAGCCCCAAGCCCCTTCTTCAGGTGAGTGGGAATTCTGTTCACAAACAGAGCATATAAAGACACAAACTCAATTTACATGAATAATGGTTGGAATGCGAATACTTACAACTAATCAAGTCTTTAAGAAACAAAACAACGTGAGTGGAGAGAGCATCAAGACAGGCTAAAAAGATGTGTATTGTCTCCAGACAAGACAGCCAGTGAAACTCTGCAGGTCCACGCAACTGTGGGAGTTACAAATAGTGTGGCATGAACCCAATATCCCGGTTGAGGCCGTCCTCGTGTGTGCGGAACTTGGCTATCAGTTTCTGCTCAGCGACTCTGCGCTGTCGTGTGTCGCGAAGGCAGCCTTGGAGAACGCTTACCCGAACATCAGAGGCCGAATGCCCGTGGTAAGCGTTCTCCAAGGCGGCCTTCGCGACACACGACAGCGCAGAGTCGCTGAGCAGAAACTGATAGCCAAGTTCCGCACACATGAGGACGGACTCAACCGGGATATTGGGTTCATGTCACACTATTTGTAACCCCCACAGTTGCCTGGACCTGCAGAGTTTCACTGGCTGTCTTGTCTGGAGACAATACACATCTTTTTAACCTGTCTTGATGCTCTCTCCACTCACGTTGTTTGTATCTTAAAGACTTGATTAGCTGCAAGTATTCGCATTCCAACCATTATTCATGTACATTGAGTCTGTGTCTTTATATGCTCTGTTTGTGAACAGAATTCCCACTCACCTGAAGAAGGGGCAGCGCTCCGAAAGCTTGTGTGGCTTTTGCTGCCAAATAAACCTGTTGGACTTTAACCTGGTGTTGTTAAACTTCTTACTTCGTTCTGAGGCAGTGCTGAATGAGTCGTACTCGTTAGCTGAGCTGTCATGATGATATTTAATCTTCTCGTTGATCATTCGTCTCTGTAATTCAATAATTATATTCATTTAATTTCCCTAATGCGTACCACTCACGGCAGGAACAAAGCATATCTGTGCAGGACGCGGACTCAGTTACTGATTTAGACAATGCCATCTGTCTATCCGTAACCTGACCGAGATCTCTCAAACGCTGGGTTTAGTTTATGAGGGACATGGACAGGGTGGATGAGGAGCAGCTGTTCCCCTGAGTTGAAGGGTCAGTTGCGAGGGGGACGTAGGTTCAAGGTGAGGACACAGGAGGTTTAGGGGGGCGGAAAAACATTTTTACCCAGAGGGGGTGGTGAGGGTCTGGAATGCGCTGCCTGGGAGGGTGGTGGAGGTGGGATGCCTCACATCCTTTACAAAGTACCTGGATGTGCACTTGGCGCGCCGTAACCTTCAGGACTGTGGGCCAAGGGCTGGTAAATGGGATTGGAGAGAGAGAGAATGTGGGACTCGCTCCCACGGGGGAGAATGTGGGACTCGCTCCCACGGGGGAGAATGTGGGACTCGCTCCCACGGGGAGAATGTGGGACTCGCTCCCACGGGGGAAATGTGGGACTCGCTCCCACGGGGAGAATGTGGGACTCGCTCCCACAGGGAGAATGTGGGACTCGCTCCCACGGGGGGAGTGGGGGGAGAATGTGGGACTCGCTCCCACGGGGAGAATGTGGGACTCGCTCCCACGGGGAGAATGGGGGAGAATGTGGGACTCGCTCCCACGGGGGGAGTGGGGGAGAATGTGGGACTCGCTCTCACGGGGAATGGGGGAGAATGTGGGACTCGCTCCCACGGGGAGTGGGGGAGAATATGGGACTCGCTCTCACGGGGAGTGGGGGAGAATGTGGGACTCGCTCCCACGGGGGGAGTGGGGGAGAATGTGGGACTCGCTCCCACAGGGGAGTGGGGGAGAATGTGGGACTCGCTCCCACGGGGGAGAGAGGAGAATGTGGGACTCGCTCCCACAGGGGAGTGGGGGAGAATGTGGGACTCGCTCCCATGGGGGGAGTGGGGGGAGAATGTGGGACTCGCTCCCACGGGGGGAGTGGGGGAGAATGTGGGACTCGCTCCCACGGGGGAGTGGGGGAGAATGTGGGACTCGCTCCCATGGGGGGAGTGGGGGGAGAATGTGGGACTCGCTCCCACGGGGGGAGTGGGGGAGAATGTGGGACTCGCTCCCACGGGGAGTGGGGGAGAATGTGGGACTCGCTCTCACGGGGAGTGGGGGAGAATGTGGGACTCGCTCCCACGGGGAGAATGTGGGACTCGCTCCCACGGGGGGAGTGGGGGAGAATGTGGGACTCGCTCCCACGGGGAGTGGGGGAGAATGTGGGACTCGCTCTCACGGGGAGAATGTGGGACTCGCTCTCACGGGGAGAATGTGGGACTCGCTCCCACGGGGGGAGTGGGGGGAGAATGTGGGACTCGCTCCCACGGGGAGAATGTGGGACTCGCTCCCACGGGGAGAATGTGGGACTCGCTCTCACGGGGAGTGGGGGAGAATGTGGGACTCGCTCCCACGGGGAGAATGTGGGACTCGCTCTCACGGGGAGTGGGGGAGAATGTGGGACTCGCTCCCACGGGGAGAATGTGGGACTCGCTCCCACGGGGAGAATGTGGGACCCGCTCCCACGGGGAGAATGTGGGACTCGCTCCCACGGGGAGAATGTGGGACTCGCTCCCACGGGGAGAATGTGGGACTCGCTCCCACAGGGAGAATGTGGGACTCGCTCCCACGGGGGGAGTGGGGGAGAATGTGGGACTCGCTCCCACGGGGAGTGGGGGAGAATGTGGGACTCGCTCCCACGGGGAGAATGTGGGACTCGCTCCCACAGGGAGTGGGGGGAGAATGTGGGACTCGCTCCCACGGGGAGTGGGGGAGAATGTGGGACTCGCTCCCACGGGGGGAGTGGGGGAGAATGTGGGACTCGCTCCCACGGGGGGAGTGGGGGAGAATGTGGGACTCGCTCTCACGGGGAGTGGGGGAGAATGTGGGACTCACTCCCACGGGGGGAGTTGGGGAGAATGTGGGACTCGCTCCCACGGGGGGAGTGGGGGAGAATGTGGGACTCGCTCCCACGGGGAGTGGGGGAGAATGTGGGACTCGCTCCCACGGGGGAGTGGGGGAGAATGTGGGACTCGCTCCATCGGGGGGAGTGGGGGAGAATGTGGGACTCGCTCCCACGGGGGGAGTGGGGGAGAATGTGGGACTCGCTCCCACGGGGTGTGGGGGAGAATGTGGGACTCGCTCCCACGGGGGGAGTGGGGGAGAATGTGGGACTCGCTCCCACGGGGAGTGGGGGAGAATGTGGGACTCGCTCCCACGGGGAGTGGGGGAGAATGTGGGACTCGCTCCCACGGGGAGTGGGGGAGAATGTGGGACTCGCTCCCACGGGGGGAGTGGGGGAGAATGTGGGACTCGCTCCATCGGGGGGAGTGGGGGAGAATGTGGGACTCGCTCCCACGGGGGGAGTGGGGGAGAATGTGGGACTCGCTCCCACGGGGAGTGGGGGAGAATGTGGGACTCGCTCCCACGGGGGGAGTGGGGGAGAATGTGGGACTCGCTCCCACGGGGAGTGGGGGAGAATGTGGGACTCGCTCCCACGGGGAGTGGGGGAGAATGTGGGACTCCCTCCCACGGGGAGTGGGAGGAGAATGTGGGGACTCCCTCCCACGGGGGGAGTGGGGGAGAATGTGGGACTCGCTCCATCGGGGGGAGTTGGGGAGAATGTGGCCACGGGGGGGAGTGGGGGAGAATGTGGGACTCGCTCCCACGGGGGAGTGGGGAGAATGTGGGACTCGCTCCCACGGGGGGAGTGGGGAGAATGTGGGACTCGCTCCCACGGGGAGTGGGGGAGAATGTGGGACTCGCTCCCACGGGAGTGGGGGAGAATGTGGGACTCGCTCCCACGGGGAGTGGGGGAGAATGTGGGACTCGCTCCCATGGGGGGAGTGGGGGAGAATGTGGGACTCGCTCCTATGGGGGGAGTGGGGGAGAATGTGGGACTCGCTCCCACGGGTGGAGTGGGGGAGAATGTGGGACTCGCTCCCACGGGGAGTGGGGGTGAATGTGGACTCACTCCCACGGGGAGAATGTGGGACTCGCTCCCACGGGGAGTGGGGGAGAATGTGGGACTCGCTCCCACGGGGAGTGGGGGAGAATGTGGGACTCGCTCCCACGGGGGAGTGGGGGAGAATGTGGGACTCGCTCCCACGGGGGGAGTGGGGAGAATGTGGGACTCACTCCCACGGGAAGTAGGGGAGAATGTGGGACTCGCTCCCACGGGGGAGTGGGGGAGAATGTGGGACTCGCTCCTATGGGGAGTGGGGGAGAATGTGAGACTCGCTCCCATGGGGAGTGGGGGAGAATGTGGGACTCGCTCCCACGGGGGGAGTGGGGGGGAATGTGGGACTCGCTCCCACGGGGGAGTGGGGGTGAATGTGGGACTCGCTCCCACGGGGGAGTGGGGAGAATGTGGGACTCGCTCCCACGGGGGGAGTGGGGGAGAATGTGGGACTCGCTCCCACGGGGGGAGTGGGGGAGAATGTGGGACTCGCTCCCACGGGGGGAGTGGGGGAGAATGTGGGACTCGTTCCCACGGGGAGTGCTCCAGGTGAATAGTGTCGATATGTTTAAGGGGGGAAGCTGGATAAACACATGAGGGAGAGAGGAATAGAGGGAGATGGTGATGGGAGGAGATGGAGAGGGGGGTGGGAGGAGGTTCCTGTGGGATAGAAACACTAGCAGATGGGCCGAATAATTAAGTCCTTGAACTGAGTAAATTCCCTCGCCAGAGACATGATTGAAACAGGCCCCTTCAGCGTCCCCCGATTCCCATCGCTCCGCCATTGGCGGCCGTGCCTTCAGCTGCCGGGGGGGCCCCAAGCTCTGGAATTCCCCCCCTAAATCTCTCCATCTCTGTCTCTCACCCTCTCTGTCTCTATCTCTCTCTCCGTCTCTGTCTCTCTCTCTCTCTGTCTCTCTGTGTGTGTCTCTCTCTCTCTCTGACTGTCTCTCTCTCTGACTCTCTCTCTCTCTGTCCGTCTCTCTGTCCTCTCTCGCTCTGTCTCTCTCGCTGTCCTCTGTCTCTCTCGCTCTCCTCTGTCTCTCTCGCTGTCTCTGTCCT
>NW_027593903.1:0-25069 GCF_964213995.1 Mustelus asterias | reverse complement strand
GGCAGCAAGGTGCATGAGGGGCTCTGAGCAGGACAGGACCTGGCTGCACTCTGACACCTGAGCCTGATGGAGACCAAAGCACAATTCCTCCTTTCGGCCAGAGTGGGGAAGGTGCAATTTACTTCATCCGAATCGTTCGGACTGCTGCCTTTATATGTGTGTCTGTCTGAATGTCTGTGTCTGTCTCTCTCATTGTGTGTGTCTGCGCATGTCTGTCTATCTATCTATGTATGTATATGTCTATCTGTGTGTGTATCTACCTGTGTGTTTGTACACCTGTGTGTATGTCCGTGTGTGTCTGTCTGGCTCTATCTTTATGTGTATCTGTGTGAGTGTGTGTCTGTGTGCTGGATCTGTGTCTTCATCTGTGTGTGCATGTCTGTCTGCATGTTTCTGCCTGTGTGTGCGTGTGTGTGTCTGCATGTGTGTGTGTGTGTCTCTATATGAGAGTGTATATGTGTACAAGTGTACATGAGAGTCTGTGTTTTTCTACGTCTTTGAAACTATCTGTCTCTAACTTGTGTTAAAATCTTGTACTGTATGTGTATATTAGATATCATTTTTGATGTATTTCTGCTGTTGTTTACATGACTGACAGAGATTATGTATTTATTTATTACCCCCATCGTGCTCCATTGCCTTGGGTGCCCAGTGCTGACTGCATGGAGCATTAACCCTGCTAATAAATGGCATTCTGCTCTTTATAAATGACAATCCCACAGCATGCATGGCGAGTGTCACAGCTCCTGACCCTACATCATCTCCCTGGGTTCTGTGAGTGCTCTGAGTGTGAGACTGGATCTGTAATTGTGGCCGATGGGAGCTGCACTCCACATACAAAGCTGCCACTGGACAGAAGGTCAGACATGGAGGAGAGCAACAAAGTTTGGTGCTGTTGTTACCAATGTCTCAGGTATGACTCAGGTTCCAGTGTACGATCTGACGGGCAAACCCGTTGCAAACAGGGTGGCTCCGAGGGTCTGGAGGAAGGTCAGCGGAGCATGGTTGAAAGCTGTTGCATTGAATTTTGTGTAGCTGCATGGTCTGATTTGTGGGGGGGGGGGGAGAGGGGAGAGAGAGGGGGGACAGCAGAGGAGAGGAGGGGGAGGGGAGAGGGGGACAGCAGAGGAGAGTGGGGAGAGGAGGGGGAGGGGAGAGGGGGACAGCAGAGGAGAGCGAGGAGAGGAGGGGCAGCAGAGGAGAGTGGGGACAGCAGAGGAGAGTGAGGAGAGGGGGGGACAGCAGAGGGGAGAGGAGAGTGGGGGTCGGGGGGAGAGCTGAGGAGAGGGAGGGAGAGAGAGAGAGGTGGAAGAGGAGGGGGAGAGAGGGGGAAATGGGACAGTGGAGGGAGAGAGAGAGGGGAAAGTTTGATCATTGAATGATGACATCACATCAGACCATTTGTCCAGTTTGAGGGGACGGAGGGATAGAAAGAGTGTGGGAATGGTGGGAGAGAAGGAGAGAGGGCAGCAGGAAGGCCTGGGGAGGAAAGCAAAGCAGAGTGGGGGGTTGAGCACAAGGAAAAGGGTAGGATTATGAGGGGAGGTGAAACAAACAGAAAATGCTGGAAAATCTCAGCAAGTCTGACAGCATCTGTGGAGAGCAAATAGAGCCAACGTTTCGTGTCTGGATCACCCTTCGGCTGTGCTTTTATATTATGGGGGAAGGGTTAGCTTGATCACACGATGAGGGAATGATAGGAAAGGGGGAAAGTTCACACTCAGCAATCTGTCAAACTGCTTCCACAGAGGATCTGGACACATTGCTGGGATGTCCCAGCTGCTTATCCACTAGCCCCCACTGTTGCTCTCTGCAACACCCCACTCCCTTCACCTACTCCCCTCAGCCCCTTTGAAGCCACAAGCCCCTCAAAACCCCTGTTGCCCCACTCCCCTCAACACCTCCACTGCTGCACTCTTGACCCCTCCACTGCCCTCAAGCCCTCCATTGCCCCACTCCCTGAGACCCTCTATTGTCCCACTCGCTTAGCCCCCCCCCCCCCGACACTTCCCTTCTTAACCCCTTCCTCTGCCCATTCCCCTCCGGTATTTCTCCAACACCCTCTTCTCCTCTCCTGCATTCCTAACCCCCTCATTCCCTCCCCACTCAACCCCCCCGCACTCCACTATTCCCCTCCCTGGAACTCCCCAAGCCCCTACACCACTCCTATTCCCCCATTCCCCCCTCCAGTCCCTTGCACTGACACAGCCGTGAATGTCCAGAATAATTCTGTCACTGAAAATAATTTGAGACAGCCATCCTGAACAGGAAGTGAACACAACATGGAGAGAGAGCCACACAAGTTCATCTGGATACCGCTCATAAGATATCAAACAATTAAACTACATGATCTACTTCTATCATCCAACTCTCCAAATAAATAATTTCCCTCTCTCACCCATTTCTCTCTCTCTCTCTCTGACCCATTTCTCTCTCTCTCTCTGACCCATTTCTCTCTCTCTCTCTCTCTGACCCATTTCTCCCTCTCTCTCTCTCTGACCCATTTCTCCCTCTCTCTCTAACTGACCCATTTCTCTCTCTCTCTCTGACCCATTTCTCTCTCTCTCTCTCTCTGACCCATTTCTCTCTCTCTCTCTCTCTGACCCATTTCTCTCTCTCTCTCTCTCTCTGACCCATTTCTCTCTCTCTCTCTCTCTGACCCATTTCTCTCTCTCTCTCTCTCTCTGACCCATTTCTCCCTCTCTCTCTCTCTGACCCATTTCTCCCTCTCTCTCTCTAACTGACCCATTTCTCCCTCTCTCTCTCTCTGACCCATTTCTCTCTCTCTCACTAACTGACCCAAGGGCGGTACGGTAGCACAGTGGTTAGCACTGCTGCTTCACAGCTCCAGGGACCCGGGTTCGATTCCCGGCTCGGGTCACTATCTGTGTGGAGTTTGCACATTCTCCTCGTGTCTGCGTGGGTTTCCTCCGGGTGCTCCAGTTTCCTCCCACAGTCCAAAGATGTGCGGGTTAGGTTGATTGGCCAGGTTAAAAATTGCCCCTTCGAGTACTGGGATGCGTAGGTTAGAGGGATTAGCGGGTAAAAAAAAAAGGATTAGCGGGTAGGGCCTGGGTGGGATTGTGGTCGGTGCAGACTCGATGGGCCGAATGGCCTCCTTCTGCACTGTAGGGTTTCTATGATTTCTATGACCCATTTCTCTCTCTCTAACTGATCCATTTCTTTCTCTCTGTCTAACTGACCCATCCCTCTCTCTAACTGACTCATTTTTCTCTCTCTCTCTTTCTCTGACCCATTTCTCCCTCTCTCTCTCTAACTGACCCATTTCTCTCCCTCCCTCACTCTGACCCATTTCTCTCTCTCTCTCTCTAACTGACCCATCTCTCTCTCTCTCTCTCTAACTGACCCATCCCTCTCTCTCTCTCTCTAACTGACTCATTTTTCTCTCTCTCTCTCTAACTGACCCATTTCTCTCCCTCCCTCACTCTGACCCATTTCTCTCTCTCTCTCTCTAACTGACCCATTTCTCCCTCTCTTTCTCTCTAACTGACCCATCCCTCTCTCTCTCTAACTGACCCATTTCTCTCTCTCTCTCTAACTGACCCATTTCTCTCCCTCCCTCACTCTGACCCATCTCTCTCTCTCTCTCTCTCTCTAACTGACCCATTTCTCTCCCTCCCTCACTCTGACCCATTTCTCTCCTCCTCTCTGGCCCATTTCTCTCTCTCTCTCTCTCTGACCTATTTCTCTCCCTCCCTCACTCTGACCTATTTCTCTCTTTTCGAACTGACCCATGTCATTTTCCCGATAAATATTCGTCGGACTCCATTGTGTTTTTCTATCCCATTGGCGGATGTGTATTCTGTAGAAGCTGTTCAGTGACCTGTTGTTGGATGGCAGACTGACCAGGAGGAGATCTATCTATGCACCAGCAGCCAGGCCAAGAGGCAGATCGTGGGGCGATCTGAGGCTACCTCACCTTAAATAAAAACGTTTAAATTCAAATTGTATCCCAGACTTATCAATATGTGTGTTTGTAAGAATTTCTAAATCACTGTGACGTGTGTCTGACTGTGAGTGTGGGTTTCTTTGAGAGAGTGACTCAGTAGTTGAGTGTACTTGATCCCGAATGAATGACTGACTGTCAGTGTGAGTGACTAGCTGAGTGCGTGTGTGACTGAGTGAATGTCTGTATTTGACTGAGTAGCTGCCATGAAAGTTTGTGTGTGGTGAATGACTGACTGACAGACTGGTAGTGTGACCCTTGACTGATTAGTGTCAGCCGCTGTGTGAATGTCTGTGAGTCTGACTGACTGGTATCAGGCGCTGTGTGATTGTCTATGAGTCTGACCGTGTCCATGTTGTCTACATGGACTTTAGCAAGGCCTTTGACAAGGTACCGCACGGTAGGTTGTTGCATAAAGTTAAATCTCACGGGATCCACTGTGAGGTATTTAAATGGATACAAAATTGGCTTCTTGACAGAAGCCAGAGGGTGGTTGTGGAGAGTTTTTCAAACTGGAGGCCTGTGACCAGCGGTGTGCCTCAGGGATCAGTGCTGGGCCCACTGTTTTTTGTCATTTAATGATTTGGATGAGAATATAGAGGGCATGGTTAGTAAGTTTGCAGATGACACCAAGATTGGTGGCATAGTGGACAGTGAAGAAAGTTATCTCCAATTGTAACGGGATCTTGATCAATTGGGCCAGTGGGCTGACGAATGGCAGATGGAGTTTAATTTTGACAAATGCGAGGTAATGCATTTTGGTAGATTGAACCAGGGCAGGATTAATCAGTTAATGGTAAGGCGTTGGGGAGAGTTACAGAACAAAGAGCTCTAGGGGTACATGTTCATAGCTCCTTGAAAATGGAGCTATGAAATGGGACGTCTTGTTAAAGTTGTACAAGACATTGGTAAGGCCACACTTGGAATACTGTGTGCAATTCTGGTCACCCAATTATAGAAAGGATATTATTAAACTAGAAAGAATGCAGAAAAGATTTACTAGGATGCTACCAGAACTTGATGGATTGAGTTATAAGGAGAGGCTGAATAGACTGGGACTTTTTTCTCTGGAGCGTAGGAGGCTGAGGGGTGACCTTATAGAGGTCTATAAAATAATGAGGGGCATAGACAAGGTAGATAGTCAATATCTTTTCCCAAAGGTCGGGGAGTCTAAAACTAGAGGGCATAGGTTTAAGCTGAGAGGGGAGAGATACAAAAGTGTCCAGAGGGGCAATTTTTTCACACAGAGCGTGGTGAGTGTCTGGAACAAGCTGCCAGGGGTAGTGGTAGAGGTGGGTACAATTTTATCTTTTGAAAAGCATTTAGATAGTTACATGGGTACGATGGGTATAGAGGGATATGGGCCAAATGCGGGCAATTGGGATTAGTTTAGGGGTTTAAAAAAAAAGGGTGGCATGGACAAGTTGGGCCAAAGGGCCTGTTTCCATGCTGTAAACCTCTATGACTCTATGACCGACTGGTGTCAGCCGCTGTGTGATTGTCTGAGTCTGACTGACGTCAGGCGCTGTGTGATTGTCTATGACTGACTGACTGGTGTCAGGCGCTGTGTGACTGACTGACATCTGTGTCCATATGAGGCCGCACGGCTCACTGGAGCCTAATGAGGAGAAGAAATCAGTAGAATTCTTCCCACTTGTTTGGCCAAGTACCTATCCTGCTACATTTAAGACTACCTACCCCCTGCCCGCCCACCTTATTCTGGCTTATCCAGGATGAAAGTCCCAGGGTAACCAGGAGCCTCCCAATGGAGTGAAGCTCTGTTGGAGCTCAGACGAGGCGGGCTAAAAGATCCCGCAGCCAAAGGTTGCGCTGCCTGCTTTGCCACCTGTGCCAGTAAGTACTCCCTCAGCCCACGGCACCCAAACGGACGCTCCAGGCACCTTCATGGTGCAGGTGGTGAGATTCTACTGTGCACTTTCCACAAAAGGTTACCACAATTCAAAAAGCGAAATCGACTTCATTCACGTGAGTTCCTGAGGATGAGAAAGTTGTCTGTGTCTTCCACTTCCCGCTGAAATCCTTTGGTTTACCTGATTTCATCTTTGGACGAGCCCTCCAGTGGTGTGACCACCTCACCCACAATGAGATGGGGAAGAGGAGTGGGGGGCGGGGGGGGGGGGGGGGTGGTCAATTTCGTGATCAAGTTTGTTGATCGAGCTGCAATCATCCCAGGGGCATGGATTAACCATGGGGAGTGTGCGGGATACGGGGATAGGGTGAAGAGTAGGGCCTGGGTACGATGCTCTTTCGGACAGTAGGTGCAAACTCGATGGGGCGAATGACCGCCTCCTATACTGTAGGGATTCTATGGCTGCATGGACCCTGCTCTTTGTCTTAATCTGGCAGCATGTATTATCCAGAATACATTATTCAACTCCCAATCTTTTCTTTGCAAACTCATGTCCGCATCATGTCACAAATAGGCAGCATTGATCACCCAATCCCTGGGAACTGACTGACTTGCTAGGACCTTCTCAAGGAAGGGGTGCAGTTAACTCAAAGTCACCCACGTTGCCATGGCTCTTGAGAAAGGATGACAAATTTCCTTCCATCAGGGGGTTGGTTTCTTTAAGCACCAATGCCAATGCTAAATGTTCATTCCAGGATTTAAATGAAATAGCTGAGGAGGCATTCAAACTCCTGGCCGCGATTCTCCCAAAAGTGCTGAATTGATGGGAAAACTGTTCTAGATCCCGACTTGTTTTGTCAGTCCAGCTTCTCACTCAAATCTCCGCACTCTTTGCACTGCAGAGGTCCCAATCGTGAATATCATTAAAAACCTATGGGGGCGGGGCCTATTCACGCCGGAGTTTGACAGTTCTGGAACTCTCCGCGTGCGCAGTGGCCCCGATCTGTCAGACTCCCCATTTGCTGGCCAGCTTGATCGCTGACCAGGCTGGGACCCCGACAATGCTGCCCATCCAGCACCCCCCTCCTCCAACGGCCCAATCACAGCCCCCACAACAATTCCCGGGCCAGCCCTGAACCCTCCCCCCATCCTGGAGCACCCTGATGTTCAGCCCAGCCCCCAACAGAGGCGATCCCCCTCACCCTGGCAGAACCCCCCCCCCGACCCCCCACCGGGGTTAGAACCCCCTGGGAGGCAGATCCCCCCTGCAGACCACCCCCTCCCCAGCTTTCCCCAATTGCTGCCCTTCTTCCATCCCAGACCAATCGCCGTGCAGAGTGGCAGCGGGGACCCCCTACCCCCACCGACCACTCCTAGGCCCCGCCAACAAAAGGCTCCGGCCCCTTGGCACTGCCCGATGCCCAATGGGCAATGCCAAGGTGCCCCCTGGGCATGGACACTTTGCCCCTTGGGCAGTGCCGGGGGCACAGGCTGGCACTGCCAGGGTGCCCATGCCCAGGGGACACCACTCCTCTGCTGCCCGACCCCCTGGGGGGCCCCAACTGCCCCTCCCCCTTCATTCTGGTGGGGTCTCCTGCTAGTTCCCCAAACATGGGGAGCTACTCTAAACCCCGCTGGAATGAAGTACTCCTGGCAGGGTGGGAGATTCAATCGGGACCGGTAAGTTCCCGACAATTACATTTTAAAGACATTTCAAACCTATTACAAAAAGATTCAAATTTCCCACTGGTTTCCAGCGTGGTCTGGCCTGCGACTGTTCACAGGCTCTGGGAGATGCGCATGTGTTCCGGGTGCACCCACAAATCGCAGAACAAGGCCGGTGACGCGCATGTTCAACCCCGACCCGCCAGAAAGTTACGGGTCAGGATGGGAGAATCGCGGCCTCTGTCTCTGTGTCCATCTACATGACAAGCTTGGTAAAATAACCACTTTGCTCCCTTACTCTGTAATGACAGTGGCATGGATATAATCATAACATAAATAGAGAACAGTTCAACATATTTAATATTGATACATTAACAGTATAGATACAGATAGAAAAGATGGAGATATGTAATATTAATACAGGGACGTTATTAACAGAAAAGATAGAGATTTTAAAAATGATATTGACATTGTTAATAAAGATAGAATAGGTGGAGATATTTAATATAATACAGATAGAAAAGATGGAGATATTTAATATTGATCCAGTGATATTATTGACACATAGAAAAGATGGAGATATGTCATATCGATTCAGGGATATTACTGATGCAGATTGTAAAGATGGAGATATTTAATATTGATACAGATAGAAAAGATGGAGATAGTTAATATTGACACATGGGCATTATTGAAACAAATAGAAAAAATAGAGGTATTTAATATTGATAGGGGGGCATTATAGATACAGATAAAAAAGATGGAGCTATTTAATTTTAATACAGGGACATTATTAACAGGTGGAAAAAATGGAGATATTTAATAATGATATGACACTATTGACGCAGATAGGAAATATGGAGATATTTAATATTGACACAGGGGACCCGATTTTACCATTGCGTTGTGCCCATGTTCGGGCGCGAAAACTTGGTAAAGTTGGGCATGAGGCGAATAGTGTGATCCGCACCCATGTCCAGGCAGATTCCCACTTTACCAATGCCCGAAAATGGCCGCGATCGGAACCACACCCATAACGGGCACAATGTCAATGTAAATGCACTTGCATTTCCCCCTTTACCATCGCGTTCGCCCATCCAGATTTGGCGCAAAACAGACATGCTCGGCAAAGGTCTGTTTTGGGCGCCCCAGCTTCTGAAGAGGTAAGTTCAGAGCTTCCAAAGGCTCTCTAACTCAGATCGGTGGTGGGGGGCGGTGGTGATGGAGGGAGGCGGGCCAGATCATTCTCTGGTGGGGGGATGGGAGGAGGAGGTGGGTCAGATATATTTCAGGTGGGGGTGGAGGAGGGAGGCCCGATCATTCTCAGGCGGGGTGGGGGGGAGGGAGGCCAGATGGTTCTCTGGTGGGAGGGGGGAGGGGGGGGCGGTGGAGGCCAGATTGCTCTCTGCTGCGGGCGGGGTGGGAGGAGGGATGAGGAGGTGGGTCAGATGTATCTCTGGTTTGGGGGGGGGAGGAGGGAGGCCCAGTCATTCTCTTGGGCGGGGGGGGGGGGGGGGGGGGGTGGTCAGATGGTTCTCTGGTGGGGGGGGGGAGGGAGGCGGGCCAGATCATTCTCTGGCGGGGGGCAGGTGGGAGGTCAGATGGTTCTCTCGTGGGGGGGGGAGGGAGGCGGGCCAGATCATTCTCTGGCGGGGGGGCAGGTGGGAGGTCAGATGGTTCTCTCGTGGGGGGAAGGGGCAGGAGCAGGGGGGTCCGCTGCAACTCTGTGGGCGATTGGTCAGGGGGAAAGGGGGCAGGGGGTTGCGATCCATCTGGGTAGTCGGGGGTGGGGGTGGATAAGGGGGACAGTTATGTTGTGGGGGTGGGGCGATATCTCTGGGGGCCATCGCTCCCGGGCCGCTTTATCCACTTGCAGCCCGGGGGCGATGTGACAGAGGAGCGTTTTTCAGATTTTTTCTATTGCCCATGCGCAGTTGAAGGCTCCGATCGGAGGTGCAGTGTTTCGGGCGCGACAGGCCCCGCTCACAGCGCAATTCAGATTCACAATTTTTGTTCAGGCTAAGTGCGTATGAGGGCATCCGAGGATAGGGGGTGATTTTCCCAAAAGTGCTGAACTGGCAGCAAAACTGTTCTAGATCGCGCCAGCTCTGACAGGTCAGCTTCTCACCTGAATCTCCGCACTCTGTGCAATGCAGAGGGCCCAGTCGTGAATCTCATTAAAAACCCAGGAGGGTCGAGGCCTATTCGTGCCGGAGTCTAACAGTTCTGGAGCTCTGCGCATGCTGGCCAGCTCGATCACTGGCTAGCCCGGACACCCGCAGTGCTGCCCCTCCAGCTTCCCCATGGCCCGATCCCGGCCTCCACACTAATTCCTGGGCCAGCCCTGACCCACCCTGTCCTGGAGCACCCCGATGCCCAGGCCCCACACCCCAGCAGTGGCGATCCCCCTCACCCCCCCCCTCCCCCTACTGACCACCCACCCCGGGGTCAGGACCCCCCCGGCAGACCAATCACCCCGCCTGCTCCAATCGCTGCCCTCCCTCCATCCCAGGCTGATCCCAATGCAGAGTGGCAGTGGGACCCCCCACTCCCACCAATCGCACCCAGGCCCTGCCCAGAGTAGGCACCCCCTTGGCATTGCCCAATGCCCAATGGGCAGTGCCAAGGTGCTCCCTGGGCATGGACACTTTGACCCTTGGACAGTGCCAGGGCACAGGCCGGCACTGCCAGGGGCACCAACCCCCCACCGCCCGACCCTCTGGGGGACCCCAATTGCCCCCCTTCATTCCGGCGGTGTCTCCAGCTAGCTCCCCGAACGTGGGGAGCTAGTCTGAACCCCAGCAGAATGAGGTACTCCTGGCGGGGTGGGAGATTCGATTGGGACCTGAAAGGTCCTGATAATTAACTAATCTACATATTTAAAATAGATTTTAAAATGTTTTAAATGACTTACCTGCCTTCCCGCCAGTTTCCAGCGTGGTCTGGCGGGCGACTACCCGCCAGCTCTGGGAGATGCACATGCGTTCCCCGTGCATGCACAAATCCCCGTTCAAGGCCGCAGACGCGCGTCTCCCGGCCGGACCTGCCTGAATTGCGGCCCAGGTTTCCAAGTCAGATCTGAATCACGCCCAGATTCAGCACTTAGAATCAAAGTGGTAAAGTTGCCCCCAGGGACATTATTGATACAGATATGAAAGATGGAGACATTTAATATTGGTACAGGGACATTAATGACACAGATAGAAAAGATGGAGATATTTAACATTGACACAGGGGCATTATTGACACAGATAGAAAAGGTGGAGATATTTAATGTTGACACAGATACATTATTGACAGTTAGAAAAATGGAGATATTTAATATTGACACAGATAGAAAAGATGGAGATATTTAATGTTGATACAGATAGAAAGAATGGAGATATTTGATCTTGATAGAGGGACATTATAGATACAGGTAGTAAAGATGGAGATATTTAATTTTGATATCTTGATATCATAAACACAGTAGAAAAGATGGAGATATTTAACAATGAAATGGACATTATTGATAAAGATAGAGTGGATAGAGATATTTAATATAGGTACAGTGAGATAAGAAGGGACCAATATCCTGGCAGGAAGGTTGGCTAAGGCTACTGGAGAGACTTTAAACTAGAAAGGTTGGGGGGAGGGAATCGAGATGAGGTGACTGGGAGCGAGGAGGGTAGCCCACAAATAGAGAGGGATTGTAGACAGCGTAAGAGGGAGAATAGACGGGTGATGGAGAAGGGGAGAGCTCAGACCAATGGTTTGAGATGTGTCTATTTTAATGCCAGGAGTGTAGTAAATAAAGTGGATGAGCTTAGAGTGTGGATCGATGCTTGGAAGTGTGATGTGGTGGCCATTACGGAGACATGGGGACAGGGGCAGGACTGGATACTTCAGGTGCCGGGTTTCAGATGTTTCAGAAAGGACAGAGAGGGAGGCAGAAGAGGGGGGTGAGTGGCACTGCTGATCAGGGATAGTGTCACAGCTGTAGAGAAGGTGGACGCCGTGGAGGGATTGTCTATGGAGTCTCTGTGGGTGGAAGTTCGGAGCGGGAAGGGGTCGATAACTTTGCTGGGTGTTTTCTATAGGCCGCCCAATAGTAACAGGGCTGTTGAGGAGCAGATAGGGAAACAGATCCTGGAGAGATGTAGTAATAACAGGGTTGTCGTGATGGGAGACTTTAATTTCCCAAACGTCGATTGGAATATCCCGAGGGTAAGGGGTTTGGATGGGGAGGAGTTTGTGAGGCGTGTTCTGGAGGGTTTCCTGACACAGCATGTGGATAAACCTACAAGAGGGGAGGCTGTACTCAACCTGGTACTGGCTAATGAGCCTGGACAGGTGTCGGATCTCTCAGTGGGGGAGCATCTTGGGGATAGTGATCATAACTCTATCTCCTTTACGCTAACATTGGAAAGAGATAGGATCAGGCAAGCTAGGAAAGTGTTTATCTGGAGTAAGGGGAAATATGAAGCCATCAGGCAGGAGATTAGAGGCGTAAATTGGAAGGAGGCATTCTCGAGGGAAAGTACTGAAGTAAGGTGGCAGATTTTCAAGGAATGTTTGTCTGGAGTTCTGCATGACAACGTTCCGATGAGACAGGGAGGTTTTGGTAGGTTACGGGAACCGTGGTGCACAAAAGCTGTGCTGAACCTAGTCAAAAGGAAAAGGAAAGTGTACAAAAGGTTCAGAGAGCTAGGCGATGATGGGGATCTAGGTGAGTATACGGCTTGTAGGAAGGGACTTAACAAGGAAATTAGGAGAGCCAGAAGGGGTTACGAGGAGGCCTTAGCAGGTAAGATTAAGGAGAACCCTAAGGCGTTCTATAAATATGTGAAGAGTAAAAGGATGAGATGTGAAGGAATGGGACCGATAAAAAGTGAAAGTGAGAAAGTCTGTATGGAACCGGAAGAAATAGCAGAGGTGCTTAATGAATACTTTACCTCGGTATTCACGGTGGAAAAAGACCTGGGTGGTTGTACTACAGGATTGCGGCGGACTGAGAAGATTGAGTTTGTTGACATTAAGAAAGAGGATGTGTTGGAAATTTTGATGTACCCCAGGTTACAGGTGTGGGAGGCGAGGGAAGAGATTGCAGAGCCTCTGACGATGATCTTTGCGTCGTTGATGGAGACGGGAGAGGTTCCGGAGAATTGGAGGATTGTGGATGTGGTTCCTATATTCAAGAAAGGGAATGGGGATAGCCCAGGAAATTACCGACCGGTGAGTCTCACCTCAGTGGTTGGTAAGTTGATGGAGAAGATCCTGAGGGACAGGATTTATGAACATTTAGAGAAGTTTAGTATGCTCAAAAGTAGTCAGCACGGCTTTGTCAAAGGCAAATCGTGCCTTACGAGCCTGGTGGAGTTCTTTGAAAATGTGACTAAACATGTTGACGAAGGAAAAGCGGTAGATGTGGTTTACATGGACTTCAGCAAGGCGTTCGATAAGGTCCCCCATGCAAGACATCTCGAGAAAGTGAGAGGGCACGGGATCCAAGGGGCTGTTGCCTTGTGGATCCAGAACAGCCTTGTCTGCAGAAGGTAGAGAGTGATTGTAGATGGGTCTTTTTCTGAGTGGAGGTCGGTCACCAGTGGAGTGCCCCAGGGATCTGTTCTGGGACCCTTGCTGTTTGTCATTTTCATAAATGACCTGGATGAGGAAGTGGAGGGATGGGTTGGTAAGTTTGCCGACGACACGAAGGTTGGTGGTGTTGTGGATAGATTGGAGGGATGTCAGAAGCTGCAGCATGACATAGAAAGGATGCAAGACTGGGTGGAGAAGTGGCAGATGGACTTCAACCCGGATAAATGTGTAGTGGTCCATTTTGGCAGGTCAAATGGGATGAAGGAGTATAATATCAAGGGTAAGACTCTTCGCAGCGTAGAGGATCAGAAGGACCTTGGGGTCCGGGTCCATAGGACTCTTAAATCGGCCTCGCAGGTAGAGGAGGTGGTTAAGAAGGCGTATAGTGTGCTGGCCTTCATCAATTGAGGGATTGAGTTTAGGAGTCGGGAGATATTGATGCAGCTTTATAAGACCCTCGTCAGACCCCACTTGGAGTACTGTGCTCAGTTCTGGTCGCCTCATTACAGGAAGGATGTAGAAATTATTGAAAGGGTGCAGAGAAGATTTACAAGGATGTTGCCTGGATTGGGGGTGGGGGGGAGTGGGGGGGTGGGTGGGGGGGAGTGGGGGTGGGGGAGTGGGGGGAGGGGGAGTGGGGGGAGGGGGGGAGGGGGGGAGTGGGGGGAGGGGGGGAGTGGGCGGAGGGGGGAGTGGGGGGAGTTGGGGGAGTGGGGGGGGGAGTGGGGGGAGTGGGGGGGAGAGTGGGGGGGGAGAGTGGGGGGGAGGAGAGTGGGGGGGGAGTGGGGGGGAGTGGGGGTGGAGTGGCGGGGGGGAGTGTGGGGGGAGAGTGGGGGGGGAGAGTGGGGGGGAAGAGTGGGGGGGGAGTGGGGGGGGGGAGTGGGGGGGAGTGGAGGGGGAGTGTGGGGGGGGAGTGTGGGGGGGAGTGTGGGGGGGGGAGTGTGGGGGGGGGAGTGTGGGGGGGGAGTGTGGGGGGGGAGTGTGGGGGGGGAGTGTGGGGGGGGAGTGTGGGGGGGGAGTGGGGGGGGAGTTGGGGGGGGAGTTGTGGGGGGGAGTTGGGGGGGGGGAGTGGGAGTGGGGGGAGGGGGTTGCGATCCATCTGGGTGAAAAACGTACCCCTGACATCTCCTCTGTACCTACTCCCCAGCACCTTAAACCTGTGTCCTCTCGTAGGAGCCATTTCAGCCCTGGGATAAAGCCTCTGAGAATCCATCCGTTCTATACCTCTCAACATCTTGTACACCTCTATCAGGTCACCTCTCATCCTTCGTCTCTCCAACGAGAAAAGACCGAGCTCCCTCAACCTATCCTCAGAAGGCATGCCACCCTCTGTCTTCTGTGACCAAGCCAGTTCTCCACCCATCTAGCCACCTCCCCCTTTATCCCATGAGATCCAACCTTTTTCACCAGCCTCCCATGAGGGACCAGGTGGACATTCAGCCTAACTTTTCTCTCATGGTTCCTGTACCTGCAAAAGAAACAATGTAAAAACTGATTTTTGGAAGGCAAGCTAAAAGTGTGATGTGCCAGTGGTGGTGAAACATGACTCCAGATTTTCAATTGGCACTGGATTCTGCAATACCTGTCAGACAGCGAGTTGGCATCGGCTTAGCGGAGGCTTGCATACATCAACTGAGACATTAAGCTTGCCTGAAGCATTTGAAGTAATCTCTGTGGCTTGTAAGGAAACTCAAACAAAAACAGCACAGTATGCATTGCAAAATCCAAATATACTCCAGCTAAAGCTTATGACATACGCCCCAAACTCATCAAAGTTTTTTAAAAAATTTAAAAATACATCTTTCTTTCATTTTATGCACTTTTTAAGCATTGTAAACACTGCTACAAAATATTAGCCCACCTAAAAAAAAAATCTTCCCAGATATGCCTCCTGCCTCTGCTCGCTGGCCCTGGAGGAAAAAAGAATCTGCAAATTATCAGATACTTACCTAACATCGGGGCAAGCGGGCCAAGTTAGTGCCATCACATTTATTTACACTCAGCTCCTTCAGTTCAGCGCTTGCAGGATTACAATTCCACTGACTCCTTCTACACTTCTCGCTGCCTCGGAACAGCAGCCAGCATAATCGAGGACCCCGTGCACCCCGGACATACTCTCTTCCACCGTCTTCTGTCGGGGAAAAGATACAAGCATCTGAGGTTACGTACCAAACGACTCAAGAACAGCCTCTTCCCTGCTGCCATCAGACTTTTGAATGGACCTACCTTATATTAAGTTGATCTTTCTCTACACCCTAACTATGATTGCAACACTACATTTTGCCTTTCCTTTTCCCCTATGTACTCTATGAGCTTTATATAGCGCGCAAGAAATAATACTTTTCACTGTATACTAATACATGTGGCAATAATAAATCAAATCAAATCAAATCCATTCAAATCAAAAATACCTCTTCCGAAGTTTCAAATTGGCACACTTCCAGTGTGCATTACCCTACACAGAATTTCCATATTGTCCTGATGCACTTGTGAGGCATACAATCGCCATTCGGGGCAGCACGGTGGCACAGTGGTTAGCACTGCTGCCTTATAATGCCAGGGACCTGGGTTCAATTCCCGGCTTGGGTCACTGTCTATGTGGAGTTTGCACATTCTCCCTGTGTCTGCGTGGGTTTCCTTCGGGTGCTCAGGTTTCCTCCCACAGTTCGGAGATGTGCAGGTTAGGTTCATTGGCCATGCTAAATTGACCCTAGTGTCAGGGGATTAGCAGGGTAAATATGTTGGGTTACGGGAATGGGGCCTGGGTGGGATTGTGGCCGGTGCAGACTTGATGGGCCGAATGGCCTCCTTCTGCACTGTAGGGATTCTATGATTTGAAATGGAAGGTACGGCCCTTGGTCAATTGCAGCAGTGCATTTTGCAAATGATGTATACTGCCGCCACTGTGCGTCACTGGTGGAGGGAATGAATGTTTAAGGGTGGAAGGGGTACACATCAAACGGGTTGCTTTGTCTTGGATGGTGTTGAGCCTCATGAGTGTTGTTGGAGATGCATTCATCCAGGCAAGCGGAGAGTATTCCATCACACTCCTGACTTGTGCTTTTCAGATCGTGGACAGGCTTTGGGGAGTCAAGAGGTGAGTTACTCAGCACAGATTTCCCAGTCTCTGACATATTCTTGTAGCCAGAGTATTTCAATGGCTGGTTCAGTTCAATTTCTGACCTCCATGATGTTGAACATAGAATTCCTACCAAGGGGACCATTGGGCTCATCATGGGGGCTTCAGCAAATGTCATGCAGAAATGGCTACCTTCTCTCTAAATGGCAGAACCCTTAAGAGTATTGATAGGCAGAGGGATCTGGGTGTACAGGTACACAGTAAGAGTTTTAACAACACCAGGTTAAAGTCCAACAGGTTTATTTGGTAGCAAATACCATTAGCTTTCGGAGCGCTGCTCCTTCGTCAGATGGAGTGGAAATGTGCTCTCAAAGAGTGGATAGTCAGAAGCTTTTTCCCAGGGTGGAAGAATCAATTACTAGGGGGCATAGGTTTAAGATGCGAGGGGCAAGGTTTAAAGGAGATGTACGAGGCAAGTTTTTTACACAGAGGGTGGTGGGTGCCTGGAACTTTCTGCCGGGGGAGATGGTGGAAGCAGATACGATAGTGAGTTTTAAGGGACATCTGCACAAATACATGAATAGGATGAGAATAGAGGGATATGGTCCCTGGAAGAGTAGGGGGTTTTAGTTCAGTCAGGCAGCATGGTCGGTGCAGACTTGGAGGGCCGAAGGGCCTGTTCCTGTGCTGTAATTTTCTTTGTTCTTTCTTTGTTGTTTGGAGATGGTCGTCGCCTGGCACTTGTGTGGAATGCTGATTAACACTTGCCATCCTAAGCCGAGGAAGATAAGAATTCAACTCCTAATAATCTTTGCTGCCTTAAACGGCAGAAATAAACTGGAATGCTTAAATGCCCGGTCGTTGTTTGGAGTGTGGATAGTTTGCAAATTAATGAAACATTAGCTTTGGCTCAGAAAAGCAATGGAAGGATCATTATGGAACAATGTTTCCTAAAAGGCCAATCGAATCTCCAGGAGAACCTCAAATATTTGAGGACGAATGAACGATTTAGCCACTTGACAAAGTAAATTAACAAGGTGCGTTACAGATGAATACATTGCTGTGTCAAATCAGAATTCAACAATATGTAGTGGGTAAATAATACATCATTCCCATTATAAGATGATAAACTTGACATTATTTTTGACTCCTTTGTATTGTCCATCATATATTTTGTTTCTTAGGAAATTATGTTATTAGCATGAGTTGTACATGTGCATATTACAATAATTTAATGCAACTCCTTTCAAGCATACCTTTCCTGCCTGATAATGGTTTGTGTTTGCGTAACACAATTGCCTTTTCAATGTTTTATATTGTTGCAAACTCTCACTGTGATTTAGCTATTTAATTTCTGCGCAGCCCAATTCCCATTGTGAGAAAACCTGACACATGTATCTTCACAAATAATTCTTCCAGCTGGGGGGGTCAGAAAAAATTGTGCCAACCACTGTTTTTAAAAAAATTATGTAACTCTTCTTATGTTATAACCAAGATGGCACTGGAGCGAGGTGACCTCTTGTGAGCTGTCCCCAGTGTACCCTCTCATTCTCTCTTTTATTCTCATTCTAAATTTTTTTCCTGCACCCTCGCTATGACTGTAACACTATATTCTGCACCCTCACCTTTCCATCTCCCCTATGTACTTTATGAATGGTGTGTTTTGTCTGTGTAGCGTGCAAGAAACAATACTTTTCAACAATATACCAATATATTTGACAATAATAAATCAAATCAAAAAAACTTTTATTCCCTTTTCATTACATACAGGCGTGTAAAAAATGTGAGGCCTGAACAGCTTCAGGACACATCCAACCTGAACACTTCCTTGGATTCTATCAGTGGCTGCAAATCACCAAAGCTAGTGTTTTCATAGAAATCATAGAATCCCTACAGTGCAGAAGGAGGCCATTTGGCCCATCGAGTCTGCACCGACAACAATCCCACCCAGGCCCTATCCCCGTAACGCCACATATCTACCCTGCTAATCCCCCTTAACTATGCATTCCAGAACACTAAGGGGCAATTTAGCATGGCCAATGCATCTCACCCATACATCTTTGGACTGTGGGAGGAAACTGGAGCACCCGAAGGAAACCCACGCAGACAAGGGGAGAACGTGCAAACTCCACACAGACAGTGGCCCAAGTCAGGAATTGAACCCGGGTCCCTGGAGCTGTGAGGCAGCAGTGCTAACCACTGTGCCACCGTGCCATCCGTGCGTCACTTTACAAATATATAGGGTGGAATTTTACAACCTCGCTCGTCCTGAAACCTTAGAATCCCACCCAAAGCTAACGGTCCTTTCCATTGGTCATCGACTTCAGGAAGCGTAGTGGAGGACATGCCCCTGTCTACATCAATGGGGGTGAAATAGAAATGGTCGAGAGCTTCAACATTTTAGGTGACCAGATCACCAACAACGTGTCCTGGTCCCTCCATGCCGACACTATAGTTAAGAAAGCCCACCAATGCCTCTACCTTCTCAGAAGACTAAGGAAATTTGGCATATCCGCTACGACTCTCACCAACGTTTACAGATGTATCATAGAAAGCATTCTTTCTGGTTCTATCATAGCTTGATATGGCTCCTGTTCTGTCCAAGACTGCAAGAAACTACAAGGGGTCATGAACGAAGCTCAGTCCATCACTCAAACCAGCCTCCCAACCATTGACTCCGTCTACACTTCCTACTGCCTCAGAAAAGCAGCCAGCATAATTAGGGACCGCACACACCCCGGACATTCTCTCTTCCACCTTCTTCCATTGGGAAAAAGATACAGAAGTCTGAGGTCACGGACCAACTGACTCAAGAACAGCTTCTTCCCTGCTGCTGTCAGACTTTTGAATGGGCTTATCTTGCATTAAGTTGATCTCTACACCGTAGCTTTGACTGTAACACTACATTCTGCACTCTCTCCTTTCCTTCTCTATGAACAGTATGCTTTGTTTGTATAGTGCGCAAGAAACAATACTTTTCACTGGATACTAATACATGTAAGAAGTTTAACAACACCAGGTTAAAGGGGCGGCACGGTGGCACAGTGGTTAGCACTGCTGCTTCACAGCTCCAGGGTCCCGGGTTCGATTCCTGGCTCGGGTCACTGTCTGAGTGGAGTTTGCACATTCTCCCCGTGTCTGCGTGGGTTTCCTCCGGGGTGCTCCGGTTTCCTCCCACAGTCCAAAGATGTGCGGGTTAGGTTGATTGGCCAGGCTAAAAATTGCCCCTTAGAGTCCTGAGATGTGTAGGTTAGAGGGATTTGTGGGTAAATATGTGGGGGTAGGGCCTGGGTGGGATTGTGGTCGGTGCAGACTCGATGGGCCGAATGGCCTCCTTCTGCACTGTAGGGTTTCTGTGATTCTGTGATAGAGTCCAACAGGTTTATTTGGTAGCAAAAGCCACACAAGCTTTCGGAGCTCTAAGCCCCTTCTTCAGGTGAGTGGGAATTCTGTTCACAAACAGAGCTTATAAACACACAGAGTCAATTTACATGAATAATGGTTGGAATGTGAATACTTACAACTAATCAAGTCTTTAAGAAACAAAACAATGTGAGTGGAGAGAGCATCAAGACAGGCTAAAAAGATGTGTATTGTCTCCAGACAAGACAGCCAGTGAAACTCTGCAGGTCCACGCAACTGTGGGAGTTACAAATAGTGTGACATGAACCCAATATCCCGGTTGAGGCCGTCCTCGTGTGTGCGGAACTTGGCTATCAGTTTCTGCTCAGCAACTCTGCGCTGTCGTGTGTCGCGAAGGCCGCCTTGGAGAACGCTTACCCGAATATCAGAGGCCGAATGCCCATGACCGCTGAAGTGCTCCCCAACAGGAAGAGAACAGTCTTGCCTGGTGATTGTCGAGCGGTGTTCATTCATCCGTTGTCGCAGCGACTAATACATGTGACAGTAATAAATCAAATCAAATCAAAGCACTGCCATGGGATCTTTGAGGCTGAATTGACAAGTCGCAGATTTCCACTCCATCTGACGAAGGAGCAGCGCTCCGAAGCTAATGGCATTTGCTACCAAATAAAACCTGTTGGACTTTAACCTGGTGTTGTTAAAACTCCTACTGTGTTCACCCCAGTCCAACGCCGGCATCTCCACATCATGACCTCCCCTGTAGCCAGTGAGGATACAAAGATTTCTCTAAAGGCCCCAGCAATTTCCTCCCTTGCCTCTCTCAGTATTCTGTAGTATATCCCATCAGGCCCTGGAGACATGTCTACCATAATATTTCTCAAGAACCCCAATACCTCCTCCTTTTTGATCTCAACATGACTCAAACTATCTGCACACCCTTTCCCAAACTCATCATCCACAAATTCCTTCTCTTTGGTGAACACTGACGCAAAGTACTCATTCAATACCTCACCCATTTACTCTGCTTCCACGCATAGATTCCCTTCCCTGTCCTAGAGTGGGCCAACCCTCTCCCTGGCTACCTTCTCTCTCTTTATATATGCATAAAAAGCCTTGGGATTTTCCATTTTCCTGCTGGCCAATGCTTTTTCGTGACCCCTTTTAGCCCTCCTTACTCCTTGCTTAAGTTTCTTTCTACTTTTCTTGTATTCCACACTTGGTTCATGTGTTCCCAGCCTCCTAGTCTTGAAAAATGCTTCCTTATTCTCTTTGACTAGGCTCACAATATCTTTTTTATTCAAGGTTCCCAAAACTTGGCATACTTATTCTTCATTCTTACAGGAATGTGCCAGTCTTGAATCCCTATCAACTTACACTTGAAAGCCTCCCACATGCCAGATGTTGATTTGCCCTCAAACATCTGCCCCCAATCTACGTTCTTCAGTTCCTCCCTAATATTGCTATAATTAGCCTTCCCCCAATTTGGCACGTTAACTTGAGGACTACACTTATCTTTATCCATCAGTCCCTTAAAGCTTACTGAATTGTGGTCACTGTTCCCAAACTGCTCCCCAACTGAAACATCGACCACCTGGCCGGGCTCATTCCCCAATACCAGGTCAAGTATGGCCTCTTCCCTAGTTGGACTATCTACATACTGTTTCAAGAAGCCCGACTAGATGTTCCTTACAAACTCTGCCCCATCCACACCCCGAGCACTTGGAATGGTGTCTCGGTGGGACAATAGTTAGCACTACTGCCTCACAGCGCCAGAGTTAAATTCTGGCCTTGGGAAATAGTCTCTGTGGATTTTGCATGTTTGTGTAGGATTCCTTCCAGTTTTCCTCTTTCCCCACAGTTTGAAGATGTACAGGTTAGGTTAATTGACCATGCTCAATTGTCCTTGGAGTCAGCAATTTTAGCACAGTAAAGACGTTGGGTTATGGGTATCGGGCCTGGGTGGGATTTTTGTCAGTGCAGGCTCGATGGGCCAAATGGGCTCTTTCTGCACTGTAGGGATTATATGATTCTTTGTTTCAGATTTTGAAGATGGAGATGATCTCATTCATCTGCTTACACTTGCCTGCCTCGGTGGTAGAGGCCATGGTAGAGCATAGATAGGCTGTTGTATTCCCTCAATAATTGCTGAGCTTTACAGAAAGGATTTCATCGGTTGTGACATGTTTTGGGATCTTTTGAGGGTATAAAAGTTGCTGAAAACATGGAAG
Organism: Mustelus asterias; assembly: GCF_964213995.1. Lineage (NCBI taxonomy): Eukaryota > Metazoa > Chordata > Chondrichthyes > Carcharhiniformes > Triakidae > Mustelus > Mustelus asterias. Next base: position 3,320 of record NW_027593903.1, on the reverse strand, counting down.
TCGCTTTGATCTGTCCCCTTATCATCCTTTACATCCTCCCTGCAAAACAGCAAATAAGAGGGAGGCTAATTTAGACAACTGGTGGGTGAGTGGAATCAGCTGCCGTCAATGGTGGTGGAGGCAAACTTGATAGGGTCTTTTAAGAGACTTCTGGATGAGTACATGAGACTTAATAGGATTGAGGGTTATAGGTAAGCCTATATATAGGCCTCGGTAGGTAGGGACATGACCGGCGCAACTTGTGGGCTGAAGGGCCTGTTTGTGCTGTAGTTTTTCTATGTTCTAAGATGGGGATATTTAATACAGATACACCAACATTATAAATACAGATAGAAAGTTGGAGATATTTAATCTTGGTGCTTATTCTGGTGGTGTTTAGAGTATCTGCCCGTGTTCAGGGAACTGGTGGGAAACTCCGCCGGAATGAACGGGGGGGCAATCAGGGCCCCACAGGTCGGGTGGCAGGTGGGTGGTGCCCCTGGGGCATGGGCACCCAGGCAGTGCCAGTCTGTGCCCCATGTCACTGCCCAAGGGGCAAAGTGCCCATGGCCACAGGGCATCTTGGCACTGCCCATCGTTCATCGGGCAGTGTCAAGGGGGCACGGCCTATTGTGGGTGGGGCCGAGGGCAAATCAGTGAGGATGGGGGTCCTGCTGCCTCTCAGCATTGGGATCGGTCTGGGATGGAGGCAGGGCAACGATTGAGGCGGGCTGGGGGGGGTGGTGGTTGTCTGCCATGGGGGGTCGGGGCTGCCTCCTGGCGGGGGGGGGGGGGGGGCTGATTCCAGGGTTGGTCAGCGGGGGGGAGGTGGGAGGGGGAGGGGGGAACGGTCACCAGGGTGAGGGGGATGGATGGATCGCCACTGCTAGGGGTAGGTGGCCTGAACATCGGGGCACTACAGGGCAGGGGCGGGGGGGGCGGTCAGGGCTGGCCCGGGAATTGTAGTCTGACAGATTGGGCCACTGCACATGCACAGAGTTCCTGAACTGTCACACTCTGGCGTGAATAGGCCCCCCCTCCTGGGTTTTTAATGTGATTCACGATATGGACCTCTGCAGTGCACAGAGTGCGGAGATTCGAGTGAGAAGCTGAACTGACAAAACAGTCAGGATCTAAAACAGATTTCCCAGCAATTCAGCACTTTTGGAGAATCGCCCCCATTATTGACGCAGATAGAAAAGATGTAGATATTTAATATTGACACAGATACATTATTGACAGATAGAAAAATGGAGATATTTAATATTGATACAGATAGAAAAGATGGAGATATTTACTATTGATACAGGGACATTATAGAAACAGATAGAAAGGATGCAGATATTTAGTATTGATACAGGGACATTATAGATACAGATAGACAACATGTAGATATTTAATATTGATATAGGGACCTTATAAATACAGATAGTAAAAATGTAGATATTTACTATTGATACAGAGACATTATTGATACAAGTAGAAAATATGTAGATATTTAATATTGACACAGATGCATTATTGACAGATAGAAAAATGGAGATATTTAATATTGATACAGATAGAAAGGATGGATATATTTAGTATTGGTATAGGGACATTATAGACACAGATAAAAAAGATGGAGATTTTTTATATTGCTACTGGGACATTAATGACTCAGAAAAGAAATATTTTTAATACTGATACAGGGACATTGTAGATACAGATAGAAAGGATGGAGAGATTTAGTATTGATACAGGGACATCATAGATACAGATTGCAAAAATGGAGGTTGATACTGGGAAATTATTTACATAGCCAGAAGAGACAGAGGTATTTAATATTGATCGAGATAGAAAAGATGGAGATATTTAATTTTGATACGGGGTCATTATCGAAACAGAAAGAAAAGATGGAGATATTTAATTTTGATACAAAGACATTATTGACACAGGTAGAAAAGATAGAGCTATTTAATATTGATACAGGGACATTATTGATACAGATAGAAAGGATGGTGGTAGTTCATCTTGATATAGAGACATTAGTGATTCAGATATAAAATTTGGAGCTATTTAATATTGATACAGGGACATTATTGAAACTAATAGAAAGGATGGAGATACTTAATATTGAAACTGGGACATCATTAATACAGATAGAAAGGATGGAGATACTTAATATTAAAACTGGGACATCATTGATACAGATAGAAAGGATGGAGGTATTTACTATTGACACAGGGACATTCTTGATACAGATAGAAAAATGGAGATATTTAATATTGATATATGGATGTTATTGGCACAGATAGAAAAGATGGAGTTATATAATCTTGATACATGACATTATTGATACAGATAGAAAAATTGAGATATTTAATATTGATATAGAGACAAAACTGATACAGATAGAAAAGATGGAGATATTTAATATTGATACAGGGACATTATAGATACAGATAGAAAGGATGGAGATATTTAGTATTGATCCAGGGACATTATAGACACAGATAGATAAGACAGAGATATCTAATATTGGTACAGATAGAAAAGATGGGGATATTTAATATTGATATAGATAGAAAAGATGGAGATTTTTAATATTGACACAGGGACATTAATGACTCAGAAAAGATAACTATTTTTAATACTGATACAGGGACATTGTAGATACAGATAGAAAGGATGGATATATTTAGTATTGATACAGGGACATTATAGACACAGATAGAAAAGATGGAAATATTTAATATTGACAAAGGGACATTATTGATACAGATAGAAAAGATGGCGATATTTAATATTGATGGGGCAGTATAAATACAGTTAGAAAAGATGGAGATATTTTATATTGACACAGGGACATTAGTGATACAGAAAGAAAGGATGGAGATATTTACTATTAATACAGGGACATCATTGATACTGATAGAAAATATGGAGATATTTAATATCGATACAGGGACATTAAAGATACAGATGGAAAGGATGGAGATGTTTAATATTGACGCAGGGACATTATTGACAGACAGAAAAGATGTAGATATTTAATATTGATACAGGGATATTATTGATACAGAGAGAAAAGATGTAGATATTTAATATTAATATAGATAGAAAAGGTGGAGCTATTTAATTTTGATGCATTGATATCATAGACACAGGTAGAACAGATGAGATATTTAATATTGACACAGGGAAATTATTGGTACAGATAGAAAAGATGGAGATATTTAAAGTTGATACAGGGACATTATAGACACAGATAGAAAAGATGGAGATATTTATTAATGATACGGGGACATTATTGATACAGATAGAAAAGTTGTAGATATTTAATATTGATGCTAGGACAT
>NW_027593902.1:10000-25080 GCF_964213995.1 Mustelus asterias | reverse complement strand
ACTGTAACATTACATTCTGCACTCTCTCCTTTCCTTCTCTATGAACGGTATGTTTTGTCTGTATAGCGCGCAAGAAACAATACTTTTCACTGCATGTTAATACATGTGACAAGAATAAATCAAATCAAACCACATCACCTCCCCAGCCTGCCCTGCCCACTGAGCCCAATTGATGCCGGGTGCGTGGGCAGCTGAGGGGGGGAGTGGGGTAGGGATTGTGCCAACACAGAGTGACCTTGACACGCCCCGGGATCAGGTTAGTGCGCTGGGGTTCGTAGTCAGTGTCAAACTGCCCTAGATCAGCAGCAAGGGAGGGGGGGGAAGCTGAGATCTCGCCCGCTGTGCGATCTACCTTGTGCAGCTAATTACTGTTCCTCTGTGAGAGCGCTGGCTGGGGTCACCTTCCTGGACTAAATGCCCACCAGTTCTTATCGCAGGATTCTGTCTGCAGCACAGTTCAAACTCCTGAATGCAGCTTGAAGCAGAAACTGCCAACTTGACAGGAATTAAAACAGCGTCAGAATTAAAACATCATCAACCGAGGCCGAACTGAACCAGAACACAAACTAACCCACTGCCTCAGTACCGACCCTCTGACAGTGTGGCACTCCCTCAGCACTGACCCTCTGACAGTGCGGCACTCCCTCAGCACTGACCCTCTGACAGTGCGGCACTGCCTCAGTACTGACCCTCTGACAGTGCGGCACTCCCTCAGTACTGACGCTCTGACAGTGCGGCACTCCCTCAGCACTGACCCTCTGACAGTGCAGCACTCCCTCAGTACTGACCCTCTGACAGTGCGGCACTCCCTCAGCACTGACCCTCTGACAGTGCGGCACTCCCTCAGTACTGACCCTCTGAGTGTGCGGCACTCCCTCAGTACTGACCCTCTGACTGTGCGGCACTCCCTCAGTACTGACCCTCTGACAGTGCGGCACTCCCTCAGTACTGACCCTCTGACTGTGCGGCACTCCCTCAGTACTGACCCTCTGACAGTGCGGCGCTCCCTCAGTACTGACCCTCTGACAGTGCAGCACTCCCTCAGTACTGACCCTCTGACAGTGCAGCACTCCTTCAGTACTGACCCTCTGACAGTGCGGCACTCCCTCAGCACTGACCCTCTGACAGTACAGCACTCCCTCAGTACTGACCCTCTGACAGTGCGGCACTCCCTCAGTACTGACCCTCTGACAGTGCGGCACTCCCTCAGTACTGACTCTCCGACAGTGCAGCACTCCCTCAGTACTGACCCTCTGGCAGTGCGGCATTCCCTCAGTACTGACCCGCTGACAGTGCGGCACTCCCTCAGTACTGACCCTCTGACAGTGCGGCACTCCCTCAGTACTGACCCTCTGACAGTGCGGCACTCCCTCAGTACTGACCCTCTGACAGTGCGGCGCTCCCTCAGCACTGAATCTCTGACAGTGCGGCACTCCCTCAGTACTGACCCTCTGACAGTGCGGCACTCCCTCAGCACTGACCCTCTGACAGTGCTGCACTCCCTCAGTACTGACTCTCCGACAGTGCGGCACTCCCTCAGTACTGACCCTCTGACAGTGCGGCACTCCCTCAGCACTGACCCTCTGACAGTGCTGCACTCCCTCAGTACTGACTCTCCGACAGTGCGGCACTCCCTCAGTACTGACCCTCTGACAGTGCGGCACTCCGTCAGCACTGACCCTCTGACAGTGCGGCACTCCCTCAGTACTGACCCTCTGACAGTGCGGCACTCCCTCAGCACTGACCCTCTGACAGTGCGGCACTGCCTCAGTACTGACCCTCTGACAGTGTGGCACTCCCTCAGTACTGACGCTCTGACAGTGCGGCACTCCCTCAGCACTGACCCTCTGACAGTGCGGCACTCCCTCAGTACTGACCCTCTGAGTGTGCGGCACACCCTCAGTACTGACCCTCTGACTGTGCGGCACTCCCTCAGTACTGACCCTCTGACAGTGCGGCACTCCCTCAGTACTGACCCTCTGACTGTGCGGCACTCCCTCAGTACTGACCCTCTGACAGTGCGGCGCTCCCTCAGTACTGACCCTCTGACAGTGCAGCACTCCCTCAGTACTGACCCTCTGACAGTGCAGCACTCCTTCAGTACTGACCCTCTGACAGTGCGGCACTCCCTCAGCACTGACCCTCTGACAGTACAGCACTCCCTCAGTACTGACCCTCTGACAGTGCGGCACTCCCTCAGTACTGACCCTCTGACAGTGCGGCACTCCCTCAGTACTGACACTCCGACAGTGCAGCACTCCCTCAGTACTGACCCTCTGGCAGTGCGGTATTCCCTCAGTACTGACCCTCTGACAGTGCGGCACTCCCTCAGTACTGACCCTCTGACAGTGCGGCACTCCCTCAGTACTGACCCTCTGACAGTGCGGCACTCCCTCAGTACTGACCCTCTGACAGTGCGGCACTCCCTCAGTACTGACCCTCTGACAGTGCGGCACTCCCTCAGTACTGACCCTCTGACAGTGCGGCACTCCCTCAGCACTGACCCTCTGACAGTGCTGCACTCCCTCAGTACTGACTCTCCGACAGTGCGGCACTCCCTCAGTACCGACCCTCTGACAGTGCGGCACTCCCTCAGCACTGATCCTCTGACAGTGCTGCACTCCCTCAGTACTGACCCTCTGACAGTGTGGCACTCCCTCAGCACTGACCCTCTGACAGTGCGGCACTCCCTCAGTACTGACCCTCTGACAGTGCGGCACTCCCTCAGCACTGACCCTCTGACAGTGCGGCACTGCCTCAGTACTGACCCTCTGACAGTGCGGCACTCCCTCAGTACTGACGCTCTGACAGTGCGGCACTCCCTCAGCACTGACCCTCTGACAGTGCAGCACTCCCTCAGTACTGACCCTCTGACAGTGCGGCACTCCCTCAGCACTGACCCTCTGACAGTGCGGCACTCCCTCAGTACTGACCCTCTGAGTGTGCGGCACTCCCTCAGTACTGACCCTCTGACTGTGCGGCACTCCCTCAGTACTGACCCTCTGACAGTGCGGCACTCCCTCAGTACTGACCCTCTGACTGTGCGGCACTCCCTCAGTACTGACCCTCTGACTGTGCGGCACTCCCTCAGTACTGACCCTCTGACAGTGCGGCGCTCCCTCAGTACTGACCCTCTGACAGTGCAGCACTCCCTCAGTACTGACCCTCTGACAGTGCAGCACTCCTTCAGTACTGACCCTCTGACAGTGCGGCACTCCCTCAGCACTGACCCTCTGACAGTACAGCACTCCCTCAGTACTGACCCTCTGACAGTGCGGCACTCCCTCAGTACTGACCATCTGACAGTGCGGCACTCCCTCAGTACTGACTCTCCGACAGTGCAGCACTCCCTCAGTACTGACCCTCTGGCAGTGCGGCATTCCCTCAGTACTGACCCTCTGACAGTGCGGCACTCCCTCAGTACTGACCCTCTGACAGTGCGGCACTCCCTCAGTACTGACCCTCTGACAGTGCGGCACTCCCTCAGTACTGACCCTCTGACAGTGCGGCGCTCCCTCAGCACTGAATCTCTGACAGTGCGGCACTCCCTCAGTACTGACCCTCTGACAGTGCGGCACTCCCTCAGCACTGACCCTCTGACAGTGCTGCACTCCCTCAGTACTGACTCTCCGACAGTGCGGCACTCCCTCAGTACTGACCCTCTGACAGTGCGGCACTCCCTCAGCACTGACCCTCTGACAGTGCTGCACTCCCTCAGTACTGACTCTCCGACAGTGCGGCACTCCCTCAGCACTGACCCTCTGACAGTGCGGCACTCCCTCAGTACTGACCCTCTGACAGTGCGGCACTCCCTCAGCACTGACCCTCTGACAGTGCGGCACTGCCTCAGTACTGACCCTCTGACAGTGCGGCACTCCCTCAGTACTGACGCTCTGACAGTGCGGCACTCCCTCAGTACTGACCCTCTGACTGTGCGGCACTCCCTCAGTACTGACCCTCTGACAGTGCGGCGCTCCCTCAGTACTGACCCTCTGACAGTGCAGCACTCCCTCAGTACTGACCCTCTGACAGTGCAGCACTCCTTCAGTACTGACCCTCTGACAGTGCGGCACTCCCTCAGCACTGACCCTCTGACAGTACAGCACTCCCTCAGTACTGACCCTCTGACAGTGCGGCACTCCCTCAGTACTGACCCTCTGACAGTGCGGCACTCCCTCAGTACTGACTCTCCGACAGTGCAGCACTCCCTCAGTACTGACCCTCTGGCAGTGCGGTATTCCCTCAGTACTGACCCTCTGACAGTGCGGCACTCCCTCAGTACTGACCCTCTGACAGTGCGGCACTCCCTCAGTACTGACCCTCTGACAGTGCGGCACTCCTTCAGTACTGACCCTCTGACAGTGCGGCACTCCCTCAGTACTGACCCTCTGACAGTGCGGCACTCCCTCAGTACTGACCCTCTGACAGTGCGGCACTCCCTCAGTACTGACCCTCTGACAGTGCGGCACTCCCTCAGCACTGACCCTCTGACAGTGCTGCACTCCCTCAGTACTGACTCTCCGACAGTGCGGCACTCCCTCAGTACTGACCCTCTGACAGTGCGGCACTCCCTCAGTACTGACCCTCTGACAGTGCGGCACTCCCTCAGTACTGACCCTCTGACAGTGCGGCACTCCCTCAGTACTGACCCTCTGACAGTGCGGCACTCCCTCAGTACTGACCCTCTGACAGTGCGGCACTCCCTCAGCACTGACCCTCTGACAGTGCTGCACTCCCTCAGTACTGACTCTCCGACAGTGCGGCACTCCCTCAGTACCGACCCTCTGACAGTGCGGCACTCCCTCAGCACTGATCCTCTGACAGTGCGGCACTCCCTCAGTACTGACACTCTGACAGTGCAGCACTCCCTCAGTACTGACCCTCTGACAGTGCGGCACTCCCTCAGTACTGACCCTCTGACAGTGCTGCACTCCCTCAGTACTGACTCTCCGACAGTGCGGCACTCCCTCAGTACTGACCCTCTGACAGTGCGGCACTCCCTCAGTACTGACCCTCTGACAGTGCAGCACTCCCTCAGTACTGACCCTCTGACAGTGCGGCGCTCCCTCAGCACTGACCCTCTGACAGTGCAGCACTCCCTCAGTACTGACCCTCTGACAGTGCGGCACTCCCTCAGCACTGACCCTCTGACAGTGCTGCACTCCCTCAGTCCTGACTCTCCGACAGTGCGGCACTCCCTCAGTACTGACCCTCTGACAGTGCGGCACTCCCTCAGTACTGACCCTCTGACAGTGCTGCACTCCCTCAGTACTGACTCTCCGACAGTGCGGCACTCCCTCAGTACTGACACTCTGACAGTGCAGCACTCCCTCAGTACTGACTCTCCGACAGTGCGGCACTCCGTCAGTACTGACACTCTGACAGTGCGGCACTCCCTCAGTACTGACCCTCTGATAGTGCGGCACTCCCTCAGTACTGACCCTCTGACAGTGCGGCACTCCCTCAGCACTGACCCTCTGACAGTGCGGCACTCCCTCAGTACTGACCCTCTGACAGTGCAGCACTCCCTCAGTACTGACCCTCTGACAGTGCGGCACTCCCTCAGTACTGACCCTCTGACAGTGCAGCACTCTCTCAGTACTGACCCTCTGACAGTGCGGCACTCCCTCAGTACTGACCCTCTGACAGTGCAGCACTCCCTCAGTACTGACCCTCTGACAGTGCAGCACTCCCTCAGTACTGACCCTCTGACAGTGCGGCACTCCCTCAGTACTGACCCTCTGACAGTGCAGCACTCCCTCAGTACTGACCCTCTGAAAGTGCGGCACTCCCTCTGTACTGACCCTCTGACAGTGTGGCACTCCCTCAGCACTGACCCTCTGACAGTGCGGCACTCCCTCTGTACTGACCCTCTGACAGTGTGGCACTCCCTCAGTACTGACCCTCTGACAGTGCGGCACTCCCTCGGTACTGAACCTCTGACAGTGCGGCACTCCCTCAGTACTGACCCTCTGACAGTGCAGCACTCCTTCAGTACTGACCCTCTGACAGTGCGGCACTCCCTCAGCACTGACCCTCTGACAGTACAGCACTCCCTCAGTACTGACCCTCTGACAGTGCGGCACTCCCTCAGTACTGACCCTCTGACAGTGCGGCACTCCCTCAGTACTGACACTCCGACAGTGCAGCACTCCCTCAGTACTGACCCTCTGGCAGTGCGGTATTCCCTCAGTACTGACCCTCTGACAGTGCGGCACTCCCTCAGTACTGACCCTCTGACAGTGCGGCACTCCCTCAGTACTGACCCTCTGACAGTGCGGCACTCCCTCAGTACTGACCCTCTGACAGTGCGGCACTCCCTCAGTACTGACCCTCTGACAGTGCGGCACTCCCTCAGTACTGACCCTCTGACAGTGCGGCACTCCCTCAGTACTGACCCTCTGACAGTGCGGCACTCCCTCAGCACTGACCCTCTGACAGTGCTGCACTCCCTCAGTACTGACTCTCCGACAGTGCGGCACTCCCTCAGTACCGACCCTCTGACAGTGCGGCACTCCCTCAGCACTGATCCTCTGACAGTGCTGCACTCCCTCAGTACTGACCCTCTGACAGTGTGGCACTCCCTCAGCACTGACCCTCTGACAGTGCGGCACTCCCTCAGTACTGACCCTCTGACAGTGCGGCACTCCCTCAGCACTGACCCTCTGACAGTGCGGCACTGCCTCAGTACTGACCCTCTGACAGTGCGGCACTCCCTCAGTACTGACGCTCTGACAGTGCGGCACTCCCTCAGCACTGACCCTCTGACAGTGCAGCACTCCCTCAGTACTGACCCTCTGACAGTGCGGCACTCCCTCAGCACTGACCCTCTGACAGTGCGGCACTCCCTCAGTACTGACCCTCTGAGTGTGCGGCACTCCCTCAGTACTGACCCTCTGACTGTGCGGCACTCCCTCAGTACTGACCCTCTGACAGTGCGGCACTCCCTCAGTACTGACCCTCTGACTGTGCGGCACTCCCTCAGTACTGACCCTCTGACTGTGCGGCACTCCCTCAGTACTGACCCTCTGACAGTGCGGCGCTCCCTCAGTACTGACCCTCTGACAGTGCAGCACTCCCTCAGTACTGACCCTCTGACAGTGCAGCACTCCTTCAGTACTGACCCTCTGACAGTGCGGCACTCCCTCAGCACTGACCCTCTGACAGTACAGCACTCCCTCAGTACTGACCCTCTGACAGTGCGGCACTCCCTCAGTACTGACCATCTGACAGTGCGGCACTCCCTCAGTACTGACTCTCCGACAGTGCAGCACTCCCTCAGTACTGACCCTCTGGCAGTGCGGCATTCCCTCAGTACTGACCCTCTGACAGTGCGGCACTCCCTCAGTACTGACCCTCTGACAGTGCGGCACTCCCTCAGTACTGACCCTCTGACAGTGCGGCACTCCCTCAGTACTGACCCTCTGACAGTGCGGCGCTCCCTCAGCACTGAATCTCTGACAGTGCGGCACTCCCTCAGTACTGACCCTCTGACAGTGCGGCACTCCCTCAGCACTGACCCTCTGACAGTGCTGCACTCCCTCAGTACTGACTCTCCGACAGTGCGGCACTCCCTCAGTACTGACCCTCTGACAGTGCGGCACTCCCTCAGCACTGACCCTCTGACAGTGCTGCACTCCCTCAGTACTGACTCTCCGACAGTGCGGCACTCCCTCAGCACTGACCCTCTGACAGTGCGGCACTCCCTCAGTACTGACCCTCTGACAGTGCGGCACTCCCTCAGCACTGACCCTCTGACAGTGCGGCACTGCCTCAGTACTGACCCTCTGACAGTGCGGCACTCCCTCAGTACTGACGCTCTGACAGTGCGGCACTCCCTCAGTACTGACCCTCTGACTGTGCGGCACTCCCTCAGTACTGACCCTCTGACAGTGCGGCGCTCCCTCAGTACTGACCCTCTGACAGTGCAGCACTCCCTCAGTACTGACCCTCTGACAGTGCAGCACTCCTTCAGTACTGACCCTCTGACAGTGCGGCACTCCCTCAGCACTGACCCTCTGACAGTACAGCACTCCCTCAGTACTGACCCTCTGACAGTGCGGCACTCCCTCAGTACTGACCCTCTGACAGTGCGGCACTCCCTCAGTACTGACTCTCCGACAGTGCAGCACTCCCTCAGTACTGACCCTCTGGCAGTGCGGTATTCCCTCAGTACTGACCCTCTGACAGTGCGGCACTCCCTCAGTACTGACCCTCTGACAGTGCGGCACTCCCTCAGTACTGACCCTCTGACAGTGCGGCACTCCCTCAGTACTGACCCTCTGACAGTGCGGCACTCCCTCAGTACTGACCCTCTGACAGTGCGGCACTCCCTCAGTACTGACCCTCTGACAGTGCGGCACTCCCTCAGTACTGACCCTCTGACAGTGCGGCACTCCCTCAGCACTGACCCTCTGACAGTGCTGCACTCCCTCAGTACTGACTCTCCGACAGTGCGGCACTCCCTCAGTACTGACCCTCTGACAGTGCGGCACTCCCTCAGTACTGACCCTCTGACAGTGCGGCACTCCCTCAGTACTGACCCTCTGACAGTGCGGCACTCCCTCAGTACTGACCCTCTGACAGTGCGGCACTCCCTCAGTACTGACCCTCTGACAGTGCGGCACTCCCTCAGCACTGACCCTCTGACAGTGCTGCACTCCCTCAGTACTGACTCTCCGACAGTGCGGCACTCCCTCAGTACCGACCCTCTGACAGTGCGGCACTCCCTCAGCACTGATCCTCTGACAGTGCGGCACTCCCTCAGTACTGACACTCTGACAGTGCAGCACTCCCTCAGTACTGACCCTCTGACAGTGCGGCACTCCCTCAGTACTGACCCTCTGACAGTGCTGCACTCCCTCAGTACTGACTCTCCGACAGTGCGGCACTCCCTCAGTACTGACCCACTGACAGTGCGGCACTCCCTCAGTACTGAGCCTCTGACAGTGCAGCACTCCCTCAGTACTGACCCTCTGACAGTGCGGCGCTCCCTCAGCACTGACCCTCTGACAGTGCAGCACTCCCTCAGTACTGACCCTCTGACAGTGCGGCACTCCCTCAGCACTGACCCTCTGACAGTGCTGCACTCCCTCAGTCCTGACTCTCCGACAGTGCGGCACTCCCTCAGTACTGACCCTCTGACAGTGCGGCACTCCCTCAGTACTGACCCTCTGACAGTGCTGCACTCCCTCAGTACTGACTCTCCGACAGTGCGGCACTCCGTCAGTACTGACACTCTGACAGTGCAGCACTCCCTCAGTACTGACTCTCCGACAGTGCGGCACTCCGTCAGTACTGACACTCTGACAGTGCGGCACTCCCTCAGTACTGACCCTCTGATAGTGCGGCACTCCCTCAGTACTGACCCTCTGACAGTGCGGCACTCCCTCAGCACTGACCCTCTGACAGTGCGGCACTCCCTCAGTACTGACCCTCTGACAGTGCAGCACTCCCTCAGTACTGACCCTCTGACAGTGCGGCACTCCCTCAGTACTGACCCTCTGACAGTGCAGCACTCTCTCAGTACTGACCCTCTGACAGTGCGGCACTCCCTCAGTACTGACCCTCTGACAGTGCAGCACTCCCTCAGTACTGACCCTCTGACAGTGCAGCACTCCCTCAGTACTGACCCTCTGACAGTGCGGCACTCCCTCAGTACTGACCCTCTGACAGTGCAGCACTCCCTCAGTACTGACCCTCTGAAAGTGCGGCACTCCCTCTGTACTGACCCTCTGACAGTGTGGCACTCCCTCAGCACTGACCCTCTGACAGTGCGGCACTCCCTCTGTACTGACCCTCTGACAGTGTGGCACTCCCTCAGTACTGACCCTCTGACAGTGCGGCACTCCCTCGGTACTGAACCTCTGACAGTGCGGCACTCCCTCAGTACTGACCCTCTGACAGTGCGGCACTCCCTCAGTACTGACGCTCTGACAGTGCGGCACTCCCTCAGCACTGACCCTCTGACAGTGCAGCACTCCCTCAGCACTGACCCTCTGACAGTGCGGCAATCCCTCAGCACTGACCCTCTGACAGTGCAGCACTCCCTCAGTACTGACGCTCTGACAGTGCGGCACTCCCTCAGTACTGACGCTCTGACAGTGCGGCACTCCCTCAGCACTGACCCTCTGACAGTGCGGCACTCCCTCAGCACTGACCCTCTGACAGTGCGGCACTCCCTCAGCACTGACCCTCTGACAGTGCAGCGCTCCCTCAGTACTGACCCTCTGACAGTGCGGCACTCCCTCAGTACTGACCCTCTGACAGTGCGGCACTCCCTCAGTACTGACCCTCTGACAGTGCGGCACTCCCTCAGTACTGACCCTCTGACAGTGCGGCACTCCCTCAGTACTGACCCTCTGACAGTGCGGCACTCCCTCAGTACTGACCCTCTGACAGTGCGGCACTCCCTCAGTACTGACCCTCTGACAGTGCGGCACTCCCTCAGTACTGATCCATTCTCTCTCCCTCTGTCTCTCTCCGGTCCTCTCCCCCTCCCTGGCAGTGTTGACTGCGGCACTCTGGGCTGTACCCAGACACTGGACTTTACCCTGTTCCTGGTCTGAATATGGTGATGGGTGTCGGAGACAAGAGCGCCAACATGAACATCTGCCGCACAGGGATGAGAATTTAGTCTGCACGCCCTCCCTTACCAACCATGATCTGACTGAAGGAGTGGGAGCAGACTCGACGGGCCAAATGGCCTCTCCCTGCTCTTTCCCTTCCAGCCCCCCCTCAGCCGGATTATTCCGTCGTTTACCGTGTCGCTCTCTCTGGGAGTTGGCTGAGATTCGCAAGAGGGTGGGAAAGGTGCAATAGAAATCCAAAGGCCTTCCCCGAGAGGCCAGGCCCTCTCCCATGGCAACCAGTGCTGGCAGGGGGTGAAGGCTGAGTTTGCCCCTGCGGCCTTTGCCTGGGCGACGAATATTTGTCTCGAAGGCGGCGGTCGATAAAGTTTTGATCTCTGTCCGCCCAGCGACACCTGTTTCTGGCAGCTCTCCTCCACAAAGGCAAATAAACCTGACTGTCCTCGGGATTCCGAAACTCATTAAATTGACAGCGTTACCAGGACAAGGGGCCAAGCCAAACAGAAAGGCAGAACCTGAGGCCGGGGTGGGGGGCGGAGGTGGTGTGGCGGGGGGGGAGGCAAGCAGAGAGGAGCTCCGACATGACAAGACCTGTCTGCTGCCGTTGCCAAGCGCAGGCCTCAGGCCTCTCCTCCCCGGGTGAGGCCTGTCGGCCACCTCGTTGCTAAGCGCTGGCCTCAGGCCTCTCAGTCCTGGGCGAGGCCTGTATGCTGCACATTGCAAAGTGCAGGCCTCAGGACTCTCGGCCTGGGTGGGGGGGGGTGGCGGGGGGGGGCCTGTCTGCTGCCCATTGCTAGGTGCAGGCCTCAGGCCTCTCGACCCCAGGCGAGGCCTGTCTGCTGCCATTGCCAAGCGCAAGCCTCAGACCTCTTGGCCCTGGGCAAGGCCTGTCTGCTGCCTCGTTACTAAGCGCAGGTCTCAGGCCTCTCGGCCCAGGGCGAGGCCTGCCTGCTGCCTGGTTGCTAAGGCAGGCCTCAGGCCTCTCGGCCCAGGGCGAGGCCTGCCCTGAATCACCAGAGCCTAATATTTCCATGTAACCTTTCCTGCCAGTCCGGTCTCCCACTCGGCATTGGTGAGGACAACGACTTACATTTACATAGCGGCTTTGTGTGGCAAAATATCCTGAGGAGCGTCATGGGAGCCATTTACAAAACAAAAACCTGTCTTGTCATGCCATTTGAGGGGTTGGTGACAGAAAGCTGGGACAAAGATGGGGTAGGGGAGCTGGGGAAGGGTGTGGAGAAGAGGTGGAGAGGTTTACGGAGGGAATTCCAGCGATTCAAGCCCCCCAGGCAAGTGAAGGCACGGCCGCCAATGGTGGAGCGATGGGAATTGGAGGATGCTCAAGAGGCCGGAATTGGAGGAGCACAGAGCTCTCAGAGGCCTCCTCCATCTCCCTACACCCCTCCCTATCTCTGCAACCTCCTCCATCTCCCAACACCCCTCCCTATCTCTGTAACCTCCTCCAGCCTCTACACCCCTCCCTATCTCTGTAACCTCCTCCAGCCCCTACAACCTTCCCTATCACTGTAACCTACTCCAGCCCCTCCAACCTTCCCTATCTCTGTAACCTCCTCCAGACCCTCCAACCCTCCCTATCTCTGTAAACTCCTCCAGCCCCTACACCCCTCCCTATCTCTGTAACCTCCTCCAGCCCCTACAACCCTCCCTATCTTTGTAACTCCTCCAGCCCCTACACCCTTCCCTATCTCTGTAACGTCCTCGAGCCCCTACAGCTCTCCCTATCTCTGTAACCTCCTCCAGCAACTAAACCCCTCCCTATCTCTGTAACCTCCTCCAGCCCCTCCAACCTTCCCTATCTCTGTAACCTCCTCCAGCCCCTACAGTCCTCCCTTTCTCTGTAACCTCCTCCAGCCCCTACAACCCTCCCTATCCCTGTAACCTCCTTCAGCCTCTACACCGCTCCTTATCTCTGTAACCTCCTCCAGCCCCTACAACCCTCACTTTCTCTGTAACCTCCTCCAGCCCCTACAACCCTCCCTATCTCTGTAACCTCCTCCATCTCCCTACAACCCTCCCTATCTCTGTAACCTCCTCCAGCCCCTACAACCCTCCCTATCTCTGTAACCTCCTCCAGCCACTACAACCCTCCCTATCTCTGTAATCTCCTCCAGCCCCTACAACCCTCCCTATCTCTGTAACCTCCTCCAGCCCCTACAACCCTCCCTATCTCTGTAACCTCCTCCAGCCCCTACAACCCTCCCTATCTCTGTAATCTCCTCCAGCCCCTACAACCCTCCCTATCTCTGTAACCTCCTCCAGCCCCTACACATCTCCCTATCTCTGTAACCTCCTCCTGCCCCTACACCCCTCTCTATTTCTGTAACCTCCTCCAGCCCCTACAATCTTCCCTATCTCTGTAACCACCTCCAGCCCCTACAACCCTCCCTAATCTGTAACCTTCTCCCGCCCCAACATCCCTCCCTATCTGTGTAACCTCCTCCAGCCCCGAGAACCTTCACTATCTCTATAACCTCCTCCAGCGCCAACACCCCTCCCTATCTCTATAACCTCCTCCAGCGCCAACACCCCTCCGAGATCTCTGCGCTCCTCCAATTCCGGCCTCTTGAGCTTCCCCGATTCCCATCGCTCCGCCATTGGCGGCTGTGCCTTCAGCTGCCGGGGGGGGGGGGGGGCGGGGGGGGGGCCCTCAGCTCTGGAATTCCCTCCCTAAACCTCTCCACCTCTCTCTGTCTCTCCCTCTCACTCTCTCTCTGTCTCTCTCTGTCTGTCTCTCTCTCTCTCTGTCTCACTCTCTCTCTGTCTCTCTCTGTCTCACTCTCTCTCTGTCTCTCTCTGTCACTCTCTCTCTGTCTCTCTCTCTCTCTCTCTGTCTCACCCTCTCTCTGTCTCTCTCTGTCTCTCTCTCTCTCTGTCTCACTCTCTCTCTGTCTCTCTCTGTCACTCTCTCTCTGTCTCTCTCTCTCTGTCTCTCTCTCTCTCTCTGTCTGTCTCTCTCTCTCTCTGTCTCACTCTCTCTCTGTCTCTCTCTCTCTGTCTCTCTCTCTGTCTGTCTCTCTCTCTCTCTGTCTCTCTCTCTCTCTGTCTCTCTCTCCCTCCCTCCCACTCTCTGCGTTCTGCGTTAAGATGCTCCTTTAAGTCCCCGGTCTTGTTCCCCTCTGCGGAATATCTGCAGAGTTGTCCGGGGCTGGATGCGGGGAGATAGCCTGGGGAGTTTTGGTGCATTGGCGGCGCTATGCGAATGCACGTTGCTGTCAGCTGTGACCTCCTGATTTGAGGTTGTTCACTTGCCCACGGCGTTGAACACAAAGTGTAATCATTTCTACATATTTAAGAGGGGAAGCAATTAGGTTAGTGGCAGGCGAAAGCTGTGTCCTTAATTAGCTGAGCAGCAAAGAGTTTTATCTCAATATGTGCCTGAACCCCAAGCCACATTGAGAGGGTTCTTCTGGAAAGCGTTTGTGGAGATAGTGAGGAGAGGGTGAAGGAGCTCATTTAATTATTCCATCTCAAGCTTCTTGTCACTCATTTTCACATAAAAGGTTCATGAATATTCATCCCTCTCGCAAACACCGCCTCTACCTAAAAACAGGGGGAGGCCATTCAGCCCCTCTCCTCGAGCCTGTTACACAGGAACAGGAGGAGGCCATTCAGCCCCTCTCCTCGAGCCTGTTACACAGGAACAGGAGGAGGCCATTCAGCCCCTCGAGCCTGTTACACAGGAACAGGAGGAGGCCCCATACAGCCCCTCGAGCCTGTTACACAGGAACAGGAGGAGGCCATTCAGCCCCCTTCGAGCCTGTTACACAGGAACAGGGGGCCCATTCAGCCCCCCTCAAGCCTGTTACACAGGAACAGGGGGCCCATTCAGCCCCCCTCAAGCCTGTTACACAGGAACAGGAGGAGGCCCCATTCAGCTCCCCTCGAGCCTGTTACACAGGAACAGGAGGAGGCCCCATACAGCTCCCCTCGAGTCTGTTACACAGGAACAGGAGGAGGCCCCATTCAGCTCCCCTCGAGTCTGTTACACAGGAACAGGAGGAGGCCATTCAGCCCCTCGAGCCTGATACACAGGAACAGGAGGAGCCCCATTCAGCCCCTTGAGCCTGTTACACAGGAACAGGAGGAGGCCCCATTCAGCTCCCCTCGAGTCTGTTACACAGGAACAGGAGGAGGCCCCATTCAGCCCCCCTCGAGTCTGTTACACAGGAACAGGAGGAGGCCCCATTCAGCTCCCCTCGAGTCTGTTACACAGGAACAGGAGGAGGCCCCATTCAGCCCCCCTCGAGTCTGTTACACAGGAACAGGAGGAGGCCCCATTCAGCTCCCCTCGAGTCTGTTACACAGGAACAGGAGGAGGCCATTCAGCCCCTCGAGCCTGATACACAGGAACAGGAGGAGCCCCATTCAGCCCCTTGAGCCTGTTACACAGGAACAGGAGGAGGCCCCATTCAGCTCCCCTCGAGCCTGTTACACAGGAACAGGAGGAGGCTCCATTCAGCCCCCCTC
>NW_027593902.1:0-7500 GCF_964213995.1 Mustelus asterias | reverse complement strand
TTCCATGACAGTGAAGGTGCTACACAAATTCAGGATGGTGTTGTTCCATTCTCGGTGCTCCCATTGTCGGAGAGATCCTCTCTGACGTACAGGATTGATAAATCTGATTTCCCATCTGCCTGTGGTCTGATGAATCCTCTCCCACTTCCTGAATACTGTCGCAGCGTGTGGGAGCCGGATTTGAATTGGATTCTGGGTCCCCTAGCCCAGCGATCGACTGGGGTCACCCGGCCCCTGGGGTCACCGGGACCCCGCAGTGCGGACAGGGTGGCGTTGGAGGTGGTCCTGTCCCAGCATGCATTGTGTCAATGCAGCCCTCCCCCACACTTTGGATAGGGGGCCGTCACAATTGCTGTGCATGCTGGGATAGCTCGACTGCCATTGCTGGCATTTCTGGCTGTGACGGCAGGCAGAGGGAGGATTGGCAGAGACTGGGGGGAGAATGAGAGGTTTAGATCTGGATTGGAAAATACTCCAGAGCCCTCATTGAGAGGGAGGAACATACCAAACCACTTCCCAGGCAATAATTAGTTCAAGTTGCAGTTTAAAAAAAAAAATTTATTCAATTATGGGATGCGGGACATCACTGGCTGGGTCCAGCATTTACTGCCCATCTCTAATTGCCCTTTAAGAAGGAGGTGGGTGAGCTGCCATCTGAAGGAGGTTACAGAGATAGGGAGTGTGGCGACTGGGGGATTTTCACAGCAACTTCATTGCAATGTTCATGTCAGCCTAATTGTGACACTGGTAAATAAATTTTGAACTCAATCTGCTTCCACCGCCCTTTCAGGCAGTGTCTTCCAGATCACAATAACTCGCTGTGTATAAAACCTCCTGTCACTGGAAACACTCCCCCCCCCCCCATCACCTCGTTTGTCCAGCTCCTTGGGCCTGTTCTAGTGAGATTGCATCGCCATTCCTGGTGTGGTAGCTTAATCTCCAAATACCTTAACTAGCCTGATAATGGCACCAACATCCCAATCTTCAAACTGCTCGATCAAGGAGGAAGCCATTGCTTCTTTATTCACTCCCCTCTGTGGGAAGAAGATTATCCTCGTTTCTCTCCCGGGGCTGGGCTGGGGTGCTGATTTTTACAACATTTCTGCGTCTCTCCCTCTCCTCCCATCCTGCTCATGTTTTCCCCGTCCGTGGGTGTGAGTTTAACCTCTTGTTTTACACACTCGTTCATAAGGTATAGGAGCAGAATCAGGCCATTCGGCCCATCACATCTACTCCGTCATTCAATCATAGCTGATATGCTCCTCATCCCCATTTTCCTGCCTTCTCCCCATGACCCTTCAACCCCATTCCCAATTAAAACTCTGTCTAACTCCTCCTTAAATATACTCACTGTCCCAGCATCCACCGCTCTTTGGGGCAGCGAATTCCACAGATTCACAACCCTCTGGGAGAAGTAGTTTCTCCTCAACTCTGTTTTAAATTTGCTACCACTGATCCGAAGACTATGACCTCTCGTCCGAGAATGCCCCACAAGAGGTACAAGTACAAGAAATTAAAACCTCAATTCACGGAGAGATGCAAGTTAATGGAAAGTTTCATAGGATAGAGTAGAATCCCTACAGTGCAGTCATTCGGCCCATCGAGTCTGCACTGACCACAATCCCACCCAGACCCTTTCCCCATAACCCCACGCATTTACCCCAGCAAGTCCCCCTGACACTAAAGAGCAATTTAGCATGGCCAATCCACCTAACCCACACATCTTTGGAGATGGTCCGGGTCATCGATCAGAGGTAGAGTCAGAGAGTAATACAGCACAGAAACAGGCCCTTCAGCCCATCTGGTCAATGCTGACCATGGTGCCCTCCCAGCTCGTCCCAATTGTCCGCATGTGGCCCATATCCCTCGAATCCTTTCTCATCCATGTTCTTATCCAAAAGCTTTCTAAATGTTGAAGATGCCTCAACCACTTTCTCTGGCAGCTCATTCCATATCCACACCACCCTCTGCGTGAAGAGGTTGCCCCTCAGGTCCCTTTTAAATCTTTCCCCTCTCAACTTCAACCTGTGCCCTCTAGTTTTCAATTCCCCTTCCCTGGGAAAAGACTATGTGCGTTCATCCTATCGATGTTCCTCATGATTTTATACACCTCAATAACGTCACCCCTCATTCTCTTTATTCCAGAGGATAAAGTCCTAGCCTTTTGATTTGATTTGGTTTGATTATTATCACATGTATACAGTGAAAAGTATTGTTTCTTGCGCGCTATACAGACAAAGCATGCCGTTCATAGAGAAGGAAAGGAGAGAGTGCAGAATGTAGTGTTACAGTCATAGCTAGAGTGGAGAGAAAGATCAACTTAATGCAAGGTAGGTCCATTCAAAAGTCTGATGGCAGCAGGGAAGAAGCAGTTCTTGAAGTACGTGACCTCAGACTTTTCCCGACGGAAGAAGGTGGAAGAGAGAATGTCCGGGGTGCGTGGGGTCCTTGATTATGCTGCTGCTTTTCCCCAAGGCAGCGGGAAGTGTAGACAGAGCCAATGGATGGGAGGCTGGTTTGCGTGATGGACTGGGCTTCATTCACAACCCTTTGTAATTCTTAGCCTAGCCAACCTTCCCCTATAACTCTGGCCCATTCATCCTGGCAACATCCTCGTAAATGTTCTTTGCTCTCTGTCCAGTTTATCAATGTCTTTCCTGTAATAGGATGGCTGGAACTGAGTCAGGGCATTGTGAATTAATATCCTTCCAAGGGTCAAACAAAGAGAAGTTTGACAAACATTGCTGCGAATTGAAGAGTACAGGGATAGGGATGTTTTGCTGCAATTGTACAGGGTGTTGGTGAGGCCACATCTGGAGTATTGTGTACAGTTTTGGTCTCCTTATCTGAGGAAGGATGTCCTTGCTATAGAGGGAGCACAGCGAAGGTTTACCAGGCTGATTCCTGGGATGGCAGGTCTGTCATGAGGAGAGATTGAGTCAGTTAGGATTATATTCACTGGAGTTTAGAAGAGTGAGAGGGGATCTCAGAGAAATTTATAAATTCTAACAGGATTAGACAGGTTGGATTCAGAAAGAATGTCCCCAATGGTGGGGAGAGTCCAGAACTAGGGGCCATAGTTTGAGGATACAGGGTAGACCGTTGAAGGTTACAGAGATAGGGAGGGGTGTAGGGGCTGGAGGAGGTTACAGAGATAGGGAGGGGTGCAGGGGCTGGAGGAGGTTACAGAGATAGGGAGGGGTGTAGGGGCTGGAAGAGGTTACAGAGATAGGGAGAGATGTAGAGGCTGGAGGAGGTTACAGAGATAGGGAGGGTTGTAGGGGCTGGAGGAGGTTACAGAGATAGGGAGGGTTGTTGGGGCTGGAAGAGTTACAGAGATAGGGAGGGGGTAGGGGCTGGAGGAGGTTACAGAGATAGGGAGTATTGGAGGAGGTTACAGAGATAGGGAGGGTTGTAGGGGCTGGAGGAGGTTACAGAGATAGGGAGGGGTGTAGGGACTGGAGGAGGTTACAGAGATAGGGAGGGGTGTAGGGACTGGAGGAGGTTACAGAGATAGGGAGGGGTGTAGGGACTGGAGGAGGTTACAGAGATAGGGAGGGGTGTGTGGGATTGGAGGAGGTTACAGAGATAGGGAGGGGTGTATGGGATTGGAGGAGGTTACAGAGATAGGGAGGGGTGTAGGGGGTTGGAGGAGGTTACAGAGATAGGGAGGGGTGTAGGGGGTTGGAGGAGGTTACAGAGATAGGGAGGGGTGTAGGGGGTTGGAGGAGGTGACAGAGATAGGGAGGGGTGTAGGGGGTTGGAGGAGGTTACAGAGATTGGGACGGACAGCGAGTGAGGAGGGAGTTGAACACAGTTAAAGCTTCCCGGAGGAAAGTTGGGAATGGAGTGCGAGTTGGCATTCAGAGTCAATCTCAGTCGCTGAGTTGCTGGTACCAGGCAGGTCTGTGATGGCACAGCTGTTGCTATGGCAATGAATATGATGGTCTGTGTGTGCGTGCTGATTGGGGATTGGAGGGTTTGTTTGTTGGTTGCGATATTGGCCAGTTGTCCAGGGTACAGTGTGTTCTGAGTCAAAGCTCACAAGGTCTCTCTATTCCGATCTCTGATGCCTGAGAGCAGTCATTATTGTCAGAATTGCATTGTGCTTTGATTATTATTGATATTCTGCTCGGGAAGCTGAATGAAGCCTTTCGCAGCACTGAAAAGTGAGTTCGTGTCTGCTTCGCCCTTAAAGGGCCACGTCCCTCAGTACTGATGTACAGGCCGGCGGGGGGGGGGTGTCCTGGGCTGGTACAGTAGCTGGAGGAGGGGGGTGTTTAAACACCGGCGCTATCCAAGGAGACGCTCTCTCCGACACGACCCTTACCCAGAAATCCCATGTCCAAGTCCTGTCCTACAACAACAACTTTCCCTGATATAGCACCATTCCTCCAGTGAGGAGTTCCAAAGAGATTCACAGAATCCAGAATTCACCCCGAGCCACCAAAATATTCGGGACAGAGCGACCAAAAGCTCTGGCAGAGATGTCGGATTTTAAGGAGAGTCTTAAAGGAGGAGAGAGAGGAAGAGGTGGAGAGGGAATTCCAGAGCTTAGAGACGCGCCCCCCCCCCCTCCACCCCCGCCCCCCCCTCCACCCCCGCCACCCCCCCTCCACCCCCGCCACCCCCCCTCCACCCCCGCCACCCCCCCCTCCACCCCCGCCACCCCCCCCTCCACCCCCGCCACCCCCCCTCCACCCCCGCCACCCCCCCTCCACCCCCGCCACCCCCCCCTCCACCCCCGCCACCCCCCCCCTCCACCCCCTCCACCCCCGCCCCCCCCCTCCACCCCCGCCACCCCCCCTCCACCCCCGCCCCCCCCTCCACCCCCGCCACCCCCGCCACCCCCCCTCCACCCCCGCCACCCCCCCCTCCACCCCCGCCACCCCCCCCCTCCACCCCCGCCACCCCCCCCTCCACCCCCCCCTCCACCCCCGCCACCCCCCCACCCCCGCCACCCCCCCCTCCACCCCCTCCACCCCCTCCACCCCCGCCCCCCCCCTCCACGCCCGCCACCCCCCCCTCCACCCCCGCCACCCCCCCCCCCCCTCCACCCCCGCCACCCCCCCCCCTCCACCCCCGCCCAGTCAGGTGAAGGCACGGCCGCCAATGGCGGAGCGATGGGAATCGGGGATGCTCAAGAGGCCGGAATTGGAGGAGCGCAGAGATCTCGGAGGGTTGTAGGGGGCTGGAGGAGGTTACAGAGATAGGGAGGGTTGTAGGGGCTGGAGGAGGTTACAGAGATAGGGAGGGTTGTAGGGGCTGGAGGAGGTTACAGAGATAGGGAGGGTTGTAGGGGCTGGAGGAGGTTACAGAGATAGGGAGGGTTGTAGGGGCTGGAGGAGGTTACAGAGATAGGGAGGGTTGTAGGGGGCTGGAAGAGGTTAGAGAGATAGGGAGGGTTCCAGGGGCTGGAGGAGGTTACAGAGATAGGGATGGGTGTAGGGGCTGGAGGAGGTTACAGAGAGAGGGAGGGTTGTAGGGGGCTGGAGGAGGTTACAGAGATAGGAAGGGGTGTAGGGGCTGGAGGTGGTTACAGAGATAGGGAGGATTGTCGAGGTTGGAGGAGGTTACAGAGATAGGGAGGGGTGTAGGGGCTGGAGGAGGTTACAGAGATAGGGAGGGGTGTAGGGCTGGAGGAGGTTACAGAGATAGGGAGGGATGGAGGGGCTGGAGGAGGTTACAGAGATAGGGAGGGGTGCAGGGGCTGGAGGAGGTTACAGAGATAGGGAGGGGTGCAGGGGCTGGAGGAGGTTACAGAGATAGGGAGGGATGTAGGGGCTGGAGGAGGTTACAGAGATAGGGAGGGGTGCAGGGGCTGGATGAGGTTACAGAGATAGGGAGGGGTGCAGGGGCTGGAGGAGGTTACAGAGATATGGACGGGTGTAGGAATTGGAGCAGGTTACAGAGATAGGGAGGGGTGTAGGGGCTGGAGGAGGTTACGGAGAGAGGGAGGGGTGTAGGGGCTGGAGGAGGTTACAGAGATAGGGAGGGGTGTATGGGCTGGAGGAGGTTACGGAGATAGGGAGGGTGTAGGGGCTGGAGGAGGTTACGGAGAGAGGGACAGTGAGTCTCTCCAGGCCCTGCTGTGAGTTGCGTTACCAGGATTGTCAGTCAGGCAGTGTTCACTCATCACAACTGTGGGAATTATTGGCATTTCAGTGAATTGAGGGCCTGAGAGATTGCAATTTGCAAATTGAGGTTTCTGACATTGGGGCACAGACTGGCCCTCGAGGGGTTAAGCAGTGGGTTGTTAAAATCTGTTCTGATTCTGCACTGGACAACACTGGGCACAACACCATCGCAGTGTGACCCGCATACTGAGTCCGCACTCAATAAAGCTATTCATTGTGCAATCTGTCAATTCCTGACCTTCACTTACTCAGTCTCTCTGCCATAAAACACACAATCTTCCCAGAGAAAGCTTCAGTCACTAACATGCCATGTCTATTACACTAAAACCCTTCCCATCCTATTCTCTCCCCTATCAATTTCCAACTGCACAATATAATTAATGCACATTTCTCCACGACATCACAGTCAATAAATCAAACACTTCAAATTTCAGGTACAGCACAAGGTTCGATACAGAGTAAAGCTCCCTCTACACTGTCCCCCATCAAACACTCCCAGGACAGGTACAGCACGGGTTCGATACAGAGTAAAGCTCCCTCTACACTGTCCCCATCAAACACTCCCAGGACAGGTACAACACGGGGTTAGATACAGAGTAAAGCTCCCTCTACACTGTCCCCCATCAAACACTCCCAGGACAGGGAGAGCACCGATTTAGATACAGAGTGAAGCTCCCTCTACACTGTCCCCCATCAAACACTCCCAGGACAGGGACAGCACGGGGTTCGATACAGAGTAAAGCTCCCTCTACACTGTCCCCCATCAAACACTCCCAGGACAGGTACAGCACAAGGTTCGATACAGAGTAAAGCTCCCTCTACACTGTCCCCATCAAACACTCCCAGGACAGGTACAGCACAAGGTTCGATACAGAGTAAAGCTCCCTCTACACTGTCCCCCATCAAACACTCCCAGGACAGGTACAGCACAAGGTTCGATACAGAGTAAAGCTCCCTCTACACTGTCCCCCATCAAACACTCCCAGAACAGGTACAGCACGGGGTTAGATACAGAGTAAAGCTCCCTCTACACTGTCCCCATCAAACACTCTCAGGACATGTACAGCACGGGGTTAGATACAGAGTAAAGCTCCCTCTACACTGTCCCCCATCAAACACTCCCAGGACAGGTACAACACGGGGTTCGATACAGAGTAAAGCTCCTCTTCACTGTCTCCCATCAAACACTCCCAGGACAGGTACAGCACGGGGTTAGATACAGAGTAAAGCTCCCTCTTCACTGTCTCCCATCAAACACTCCCAGGACAGGTACAGCACGGGGTTAGATACAGAGTAAAGCTCCCTCTACACTGTCCCCATCAAACACTCCCAGGACAGGTACAGCACGGGGTTAGATACAGAG
>NW_027593901.1:0-25084 GCF_964213995.1 Mustelus asterias | reverse complement strand
GGTTCCGACCGCCACCCCGGACCTTGGTTCCGACCGCCACCCCGGACCTTGGTTCCGACCGCCACCCCGGACCTTGGTTCCGACCGCCACCCCGGACCTTGGTTCCGACCGCCACCCCGGACCTTGGTTCCGACCGCCACCCCGGACCTTGGTTCCGACCGCCACCCCGGACCTTGGTTCCGACCGCCACCCCGGACCTTGGTTCCGACCGCCACCCCGGACCTTGGTTCCGACCGCCACCCCGGACCTTGGTTCCGACCGCCACCCCGGACCTTGGTTCCGACCGCCACCCCGGACCTTGGTTCCGACCGCCACCCCGGACCTTGGTTCCGACCGCCACCCCGGACCTTGGTTCCGACCGCCACCCCGGACCTTGGTTCCGACCGCCACCCCGGACCTTGGTTCCGACCGCCACCCCGGACCTTGGTTCCGACCGCCACCCCGGACCTTGGTTCCGACCGCCACCCCGGACCTTGGTTCCGACCGCCACCCCGGACCTTGGTTCCGACCGCCACCCCGGACCTTGGTTCCGACCGCCAGCCCGGCCCTTGGTTCCGACCGCCAGCCCGGACGTTGGTTCCGACCGCCACCCCGGACCTTGGTTCCGACCGCCACCCCGGACCTTGGTTCCGACCGCCACCCCGGACCTTGGTTCCGACCGCCACCCCGGACCTTGGTTCCGACCGCCACCCCGGACCTTGGTTCCGACCGCCACCACGGACCTTGGTTCCGACCGCCACCCCGGACCTTGGTTCCGACCGCCACCCCGGACCTTGGTTCCGACCGCCACCCCGGACCTTGGTTCCGACCGCCACCCCGGACCTTGGTTCCGACCGCCACCCCGGACCTTGGTTCGGACCGCCACCCCGGACCTTGGTTCCGACCGCCAGCCCGGACCTTGGTTCCGACCGCCACCCCGGACCTTGGTTCCGACCGCCACCCCGGACCTTGGTTCCGACCGCCACACCGGACCTTGGTTCCGACCGCCACCCCGGACCTTGGTTCCGACCGCCACCCCGGACCTTGGTTCCGACCGCCACCCCGGACATTGGTTCCGACCGCCACCCCGGACCTTGGTTCCGACCGCCACCCCGGACCTTGGTTCCGACCGCCAACCCGGACCTTGGTTCCGACCGCCACCCCGGACTTTGGTTCCGACCGCCACCCCGGACCTTGGTTCCGACCGCCACCCCGGACCTTGGTTCCGACCGCCACCCCGGACCTTGGTTCCGACCGCCACCCCGGACCTTGGTTCCGACCGCCACCCCGGACCTTGGTTCCGACCGCCACCCCGGACCTTGGTTCCGACCGCCACCCCGGACCTTGGTTCCGACCGCCACCCCGGACCTTGGTTCCGACCGCCACCCCGGACCTTGGTTCCGACCGCCACCCCGGACCTTGGTTCCGACCGCCACCCCGGACCTTGGTTCCGACCGCCACCCCGGACCTTGGTTCCGACCGCCACCCCGGACCTTGGTTCCGACCGCAACCCCGGACCTTGGTTCCGACCGCCAGCCCGGACGTTGGTTCCGACCGCCAGCCCAGACCTTGGTTCCGACCGCCACCCCGGACCTTGGTTCGGACCGCCACCCCGGACCTTGGTTCCGACCGCCACCTCCACCTTTGTTCCGACCGCCACCCCGGACGTTGGTTCCGACCGCCACCCCGGACCTTGGTTCCGACCGCCACACCGGACCTTGGTTCCGACCGCCACCCCGGACCTTGGTTCCGACCGCCACCCCGGACCTTGGTTCCGACCGCCACCCCGGACATTGGTTCCGACCGCCACCCCGGACCTTGGTTCCGACCGCCACCCCGGACCTTGGTTCCGACCGCCAACCCGGACCTTGGTTCCGACCGCCACCCCGGACTTTGGTTCCGACCGCCACCCCGGACCTTGGTTCCGACCGCCACCCCGGACCTTGGTTCCGACCGCCACCCCGGACCTTGGTTCCGACCGCCACCCCGGACCTTGGTTCCGACCGCCACCCCGGACCTTGGTTCCGACCGCCACCCCGGACCTTGGTTCCGACCGCCACCCCGGACCTTGGTTCCGACCGCCACCCCGGACCTTGGTTCCGACCGCCACCCCGGACCTTGGTTCCGACCGCCACCCCGGACCTTGGTTCCGACCGCCACCCCGGACCTTGGTTCCGACCGCCACCCCGGACCTTGGTTCCGACCGCCACCCCGGACCTTGGTTCCGACCGCCACCCCGGACCTTGGTTCCGACCGCCACCCCGGACCTTGGTTCCGCCCGCCACCCCGGACCTTGGTTCCGCCCTCCACCCCGGACCTTGGTTCCGACCGCCACCTCGGATCTTGGTTCCGACCGCCACCTCCACCTTTGGTCCGACCGCCACCCCGGACGTTGGTTCCGACCGCCACCCCGGACGTTGGTTCCGACCGCCACCCCGGACGTTGGTTCCGACCGCCACCCCGGACCTTGGTTCCGACCGCCACCCCGGACCTTGGTTCCGACCGCCACCCCGGACCTTGGTTCCGACCGCCACCCCGGACCTTGGTTCCGACCGCCACCCCGGACCTTGGTCCCAACCGCCACCCCGGACCTTGGTTCCGACCGCCACCCCGGACCTTGGTTCCGACCGCCACCCCGGACCTTGGTTCCGACCGCCACCCCGGACCTTGGTTCCGACCGCCACCCCGGACCTTGGTTCCGACCGCCACCCCGGACCTTGGTTCCGACCGCCACCCCGGACCTTGGTTCCGACCGCCACCCCGGACCTTGGTTCCGACCGCCACCCCGGACCTTGGTTCCGACCGCCACCCCGGACCTTGGTTCCGACCGCCACCCCGGACCTTGGTTCCGACCGCCACCCCGGACCTTGGTTCCGACCGCCACCCCGGACCTTGGTTCCGACCGCCACCCCGGACCTTGGTTCCGACCGCCACCCCGGACTTTGGTTCCGACCGCCACCCCGGACCTTGGTTCCGACCGCCACCCCGGACCTTGGTTCCGACCGCCACCCCGGACCTTGGTTCCGACCGCCACCCCTGACCTTGGTTCCGACCGCCACCCCGGACCTTGGTTCCGACCGCCACCCCGGACCTTGGTTCCGACCGCCACCCCGGACCTTGGTTCCGACCGCCACCCCGGACCTTGGTTCCGACCGCCACCCCGGACCTTGGTTCCGACCGCCACCCCGGACCTTGGTTCCGACCGCCACCCCGGACCTTGGTTCCGACCGCCACCCCGGACCTTGGTTCCGACCGCCACCCCGGACCTTGGTTCCGACCGCCACCCCGGACCTTGGTTCCGACCGCCACCCCGGACCTTGGTTCCGACCGCCACCCCGGACCTTGGTTCCGACCGCCACCCCGGACCTTGGTTCCGACCGCCACCCCGGACCTTGGTTCCGACCGCCACCCCGGACCTTGGTTCCGACCGCCACCCCGGACCTTGGTTCCGACCGCCACCCCGGACCTTGGTTCCGACCGCCACCCCGGACCTTGGTTCCGACCGCCACCCCGGACCTTGGTTCCGACCGCCACCCCGGACCTTGGTTCCGACCGCCACCCCGGACCTTGGTTCCGACCGCCACCCCGGACCTTGGTTCCGACCGCCACCCCGGACCTTGGTTCCGACCGCCACCCCGGACCTTGGTTCCGACCGCCACCCCGGACCTTGGTTCCGACCGCCACCCCGGACCTTGGTTCCGACCGCCACCCCGGACCTTGGTTCCGACCGCCACCCCGGACCTTGGTTCCGACCGCCACCCCGGACCTTGGTTCCGACCGCCACCCCGGACCTTGGTTCCGACCGCCACCCCGGACCTTGGTTCCGACCGCCACCCCGGACCTTGGTTCCGACCGCCACCCCGGACCTTGGTTCCGACCGCCACCCCGGACCTTGGTTCCGACCGCCACCCCGGACCTTGGTTCCGACCGCCACCCCGGACCTTGGTTCCGACCGCCACCCCGGACCTTGGTTCGGACCGCCACCCCGGACCTTGGTTCCGACCGCCACCCCGGACCTTGGTTCCGACCGCCACCCCGGACCTTGGTTCCGACCGCCACCCCGGACCTTGGTTCCGACCGCCACCCCGGACCTTGGTTCCGACCGCCACCCCGGACCTTGGTTCCGACCGCCACCCCGGACCTTGGTTCCGACCGCCACCCCGGACCTTGGTTCCGACCGCCACCCCGGACCTTGGTTCCGACCGCCACCCCGGACCTTGGTTCCGACCGCCACCCCGGACCTTTGTTCCGACCGCCACCCCGGACCTTGGTTCCGACCGCCACCCCGGACCTTGGTTCCGACCGCCACCCCGGACCTTGGTTCCGACCGCCACCCCGGACCTTGGTTCCGACCGCCACCCCTGACCTTGGTTCCGACCGCCACCCCGGACCTTGGTTCCGACCGCCACCCCGGACCTTGGTTCCGACCGCCACCCCGGACCTTGGTTCCGACCGCCACCCCGGACCTTGGTTCCGACCGCCACCCCGGACCTTGGTTCCGACCGCCACCCCCGGACCTTGGTTCCGACCGCCACCCCGGACCTTGGTTCCGACCGCCACCCCGGACCTTGGTTCGGACCGCCACCCCGGACCTTGGGTCGGACCGCCACCCCGGACCTTGGTTCGGACCGCCACCCCGGACCTTGGTTCGGACCGCCACCCCGGACCTTGGTTCCGACCGCCACCCCGGACCTTGGTTC
The DNA here is from genome assembly GCF_964213995.1 of Mustelus asterias. Lineage (NCBI taxonomy): Eukaryota > Metazoa > Chordata > Chondrichthyes > Carcharhiniformes > Triakidae > Mustelus > Mustelus asterias. The sequence goes on along the minus strand of NW_027593901.1, from coordinate 20,405 downwards.
CGACCGCCACCCCGGACCTTGGTTCCGACCGCCACCCCGGACCTTGGTTCCGACCGCCACCCCGGACCTTGGTTCCTACCGCCACCCCGGACCTTGGTTCCGACCGCCATCCCGGACCTTGGTTCCGACCGCCACCCCGGACCTTGGTTCCGACCGCCACCCCGGACCTTCGTTCCGACCGCCACCTCGGATCTTGGTTCCGACCGCCACCTCCACCTTTGTTCCGACCGCCACCCCGGACGTTGGTTCCGACCGCCACCCCGGACCTTGGTTCCGACCGCCACCCGGGACCTTGGTTCCGACCGCAACCCCGGATCTTGGTTCCGACCGGCACTCCGGATCTTGGTTCCGTCCAGCACCTCGGACCTTGGCTCAGAACGCTACCCCATACCTTGATTCCGAGCGCCACCCCGGACCTTGGTTCCGACCGCCACCCCGGACCTTGGTTCGGACCGCCAGCCCGGACCTTGGTTCGGACCGCCAGCCCGGACCTTGGTTCGGTCCGCCAGCCCGGACCTTGGTTCGGACCGCCACCCCGGACTTTGGTTCCGACCGCCACCCCGGACGTTGGTTCCGACCGCCACCCCGGACGTTGGTTCCGACCGCCACCCCGGACCTTGGTTCCGACCGCCACCCCGGACCTTGGTTCCGACCGCCACTACGGACCTTGGTTCCGACCGCCACGTCGGACCTTTGGTCCAAACGCGAACCCGGACTTTGGTTCCGCCCGCCACCCCGGATCTTGGTTCCGACCGCCAGCCTGAACCTTGGTTCGGACCGCCACCCCGATACTTGGTTCCGACCGCCACCCCGGACTTTGGTTCCGACCGCCACCCCGGACCTTGGTTCCGACCGCCACCCCGGACCTTGGTTCCGACCGCCACCCCGGACCTTGGTTCCGACCGCCACCCCGGACCTTGGTTCCGACCGCCACCCCGGACCTTGGTTCCGACCGCCACCCCGGACCTTGGTTCCGACCGCCACCCCGGACCTTGGTTCCGACCGCCACCCCGGACCTTGGTTCCGACCGCCACCCCGGACCTTGGTTCCGACCGCCACCCCGGACCTTGGTTCCGACCGCCACCCCGGACCTTGGTTCCGACCGCCACCCCGGACCTTGGTTCCGACCGCCACCCCGGACCTTGGTTCCGACCGCCACCCCGGACCTTGGTTCCGACCGCCACGCCGGACCTTGGTTCCGACCGCCACGCCGGACCTTGGTTCCGACCGCCACCCCGGACCTTGGTTCCGACCGCCACCCCGGACCTTGGTTCCGACCGCCACCCCGGACCTTGGTTCCGACCGCCACCCCGGACCTTGGTTCCGACCGCCAACCCGGACCTTGGTTCCGACCGCCAACCCGGACCTTGGTTCCGACCGCCACCCCGGACCTTGGTTCCGACCGCCACCCCGGACCTTGGTTCCGACCGCCACCCCGGACCTTGGTTCCGACCGCCACCCCGGACCTTGGTTCCGACCGCCACCCCGGACCTTGGTTCCGACCGCCACCCCGGACCTTGGTTCCGACCGCCACCCCGGACCTTGGTTCCGACCGCCACCCCGGACCTTGGTTCCGACCGCCACCCCGGACCTTGGTTCCGACCGCCACCCCGGACCTTGGTTCCGACCGCCACCCCGGTCCTTGGTTCCGACCGCCACCCCGGAACTTGGTTCCGACCGCCACCCCGGACCTTGGTTCCGACCGCCACCCCGGACCTTGGTACCGACCGCCACCCCGGACCTTGGTTCCGACCGCCACCCCGGACCTTGGTTCCGACCGCCACCCCGGACCTTGGTTCCGACCGCCACCCCGGACCTTGGTTCCGACCGCCACCCCGGACCTTGGTTCCGACCGCCACCCCGGACCTTGGTTCCGACCGCCACCCCGGACCTTGGTTCCGACCGCCACCCCGGACCTTGGTTCCGACCGCCACCCCGGACCTTGGTTCCGACCGCCACCCCGGACCTTGGTTCCGACCGCCACCCCGGACCTTGGTTCCGACCGCCACCCCGGACCTTGGTTCCGACCGCCACCCCGGACCTTGGTTCCGACCGCCACCCCGGACCTTGGTTCCGACCGCCACCCCGGACCTTGGTTCCGACCGCCACCCCGGACCTTGGTTCCGACCGCCACCCCGGACCTTGGTTCCGACCGCCACCCCGGACCTTGGTTCCGACCGCCACCCCGGACCTTGGTTCCGACCGCCACCCCGGACCTTGGTTCCGACCGCCACCCCGGACCTTGGTTCCGACCGCCACCCCGGACCTTGGTTCCGACCGCCACCCCGGACCTTGGTTCCGACCGCCACCCCGGACCTTGGTTCCGACCGCCACCCCGGACCTTGGTTCCGACCGCCACCCCGGACCTTGGTTCCGACCGCCACCCCGGACCTTGGTTCCGACCGCCACCCCGGACCTTGGTTCCGACCGCCACCCCGGACCTTGGTTCCGACAGCCACCCCGGACCTTGGTTCCGACCGCCACCCCGGACCTTGGTTCCGACCGCCACCCCGGACCTTGGTTCCGACCGCCACCCCGGACCTTGGTTCCGACCGCCACCCCGGACCTTGGTTCCGACCGCCACCCCGGACCTTGGTTCCGACCGCCACCCCGGACCTTGGTTCCGACCGCCACCCCGGACCTTGGTTCCGACCGCCACCCCGGACCTTGGTTCCGACCGCCACCCCGGACCTTGGTTCCGACCGCCACCCCGGACCTTGGTTCCGACCGCCACCCCGGACCTTGGTTCCGACCGCCACCCCGGACCTTGGTTCCGACCGCCACCCCGGACCTTGGATCCGACCGCCACCCCGGACCTTGGTTCCGACCGCCACCCCGGACCTTGGTTCCGACCGCCACCCCGGACCTTGGTTCCGACCGCCACGTCGGACCTTTGTTCCGAACGCGAACCCGGACTTTGGTTCCGCCCGCCACCCCGGATCTTGGTTCCGACCGCCAGCCTGAACCTTGGTTCGGACCGCCACCCCGATACTTGGTTCCGACCGCCACCCCGGACTTTGGTTCCGACCGCCACCCCGGACTTTGGTTCCGACCGCCACCCCGGACCTTGGTTCCGACCGCCACCCCGGACCTTGGTTCCGACCGCCACCCCGGACCTTGGTTCCGACCGCCACCCCGGACCTTGGTTCCGACCGCCACCCCGGACCTTGGTTCCGACCGCCACCCCGGACCTTGGTTCCGACCGCCACCCCGGACCTTGGTTCCGACCGCCACCCCGGACCTTGGTTCCGACCGCCACCCCGGACCTTGGTTCCGACCGCCACCCCGGACCTTGGTTCCGACCGCCACCCCGGACCTTGGTTCCGACCGCCACCCCGGACCTTGGTTCCGACCGCCACCCCGGACCTTGGTTCCGACCGCCACCCCGGACCTTGGTTCCGACCGCCACCCCGGACCTTGGTTCCGACCGCCACCCCGGACCTTGGTTCCGACCGCCACCCCGGACCTTGGTTCCGACCGCCACCCCGGACCTTGGTTCCGACCGCCACCCCGGACCTTGGTTCCGACCGCCACCCCGGACCTTGGTTCCGACCGCCACCCCGGACCTTGGTTCCGACCGCCACCCCGGACCTTGGTTCCGACCGCCACCCCGGACCTTGGTTCCGACCGCCACCCCGGACCTTGGTTCCGACCGCCACCCCGGACCTTGGTTCCGACCGCCACCCCGGACCTTGGTTCCGACCGCCACCCCGGACCTTGGTTCCGACCGGCACCCCGGACCTTGGTTCCGACCGGCACCCCGGACCTTGGTTCCGACCGCCACCCCGGACCTTGGTTCCGACCGCCACCCCGGACCTTGGTTCCGACCGCCACCCCGGACCTTGGTTCCGACCGCCACCCCGGACCTTGGTTCCGACCGCCACCCCGGACCTTGGATCCGACCGCCACCCCGGACCTTGGTTCCGACCGCCACCCCGGACCTTGGTTCCGACCGCCAACCGGAACTTGGTTCCGACCGCCACGTCGGACCTTTGTTCCGAACGCGAACCCGGACTTTGGTTCCGCCCGCCAGCCTGAACCTTGGTTCGGACCGCCACCCCGATACTTGGTTCCGACCGCCACCCCGGACTTTGGTTCCGACCGCCACCCCGGACTTTGGTTCCGACCGCCACCCCGGACCTTGGTTCCGACCGCCACCCCGGACCTTGGTTCCGACCGCCACCCCGGACCTTGGTTCCGACCGCCACCCCGGACCTTGGTTCCGACCGCCACCCCGGACCTTGGTTCCGACCGCCACCCCGGACCTTGGTTCCGACCGCCACCCCGGACCTTGGTTCCGACCGCCACCCCGGACCTTGGTTCCGACCGCCACCCCGGACCTTGGTTCCGACCGCCACCCCGGACCTTGGTTCCGACCGCCACCCCGGACCTTGGTTCCGACCGCCACCCCGGACCTTGGTTCCGACCGCCACCCCGGACCTTGGTTCCGACCGCCACCCCGGACCTTGGTTCCGACCGCCACCCCGGACCTTGGTTCCGACCGCCACCCCGGACCTTGGTTCCGACCGCCACCCCGGACCTTGGTTCCGACCGCCACCCCGGACCTTGGTTCCGACCGCCACCCCGGACCTTGGTTCCGACCGCCACCCCGGACCTTGGTTCCGACCGCCACCCCGGACCTTGGTTCCGACCGCCACCCCGGACCTTGGTTCCGACCGCCACCCCGGACCTTGGTTCCGACCGCCACCCCGGACCTTGGTTCCGACCGCCACCCCGGACCTTGGTTCCGACCGCCACCCCGGACCTTGGTTCCGACCGCCACCCCGGACCTTGGTTCCGACCGCCACCCCGGACCTTGGTTCCGACCGCCACCCCGGACCTTGGTTCCGACCGCCACCCCGGACCTTGGTTCCGACCGCCACCCCGGACCTTGGTTCCGACCGCCACCCCGGACCTTGGTTCCGACCGCCACCCCGGACCTTGGTTCCGACCGCCACCCCGGACCTTGGTTCCGACCGCCACCCCGGACCTTGGTTCCGACCGCCACCCCGGACCTTGGTTCCGACCGCCACCCCGGACCTTGGTTCCGACCGCCACCCCGGACCTTGGTTCCGACCGCCACCCCGGACCTTGGATCCGACCGCCACCCCGGACCTTGGTTCCGACCGCCACCCCGGACCTTGGTTCCGACCGCCACCCCGGACCTTGGTTCCGACCGCCACCCCGGACCTTGGTTCCGACCGCCACGTCGGACCTTTGTTCCGAACGCGAACCCGGACTTTGGTTCCGCCCGCCACCCCGGATCTTGGTTCCGACCGCCAGCCTGAACCTTGGTTCGGACCGCCACCCCGATACTAGGTTCCGACCGCCACCCCGGACTTTGGTTCCGACCGCCACCCCGGACCTTGGTTCCGACCGCCACCCCGGACCTTGGTTCCGACCGCCACCCCGGACCTTGGTTCCGACCGCCACCCCGGACCTTGGTTCCGACCGCCACCCCGGACCTTGGTTCCGACCGCCACCCCGGACCTTGGTTCCGACCGCCACCCCGGACCTTGGTTCCGACCGCCACCCCGGACCTTGGTTCCGACCGCCACCCCGGACCTTGGTTCCGACCGCCACCCCGGACCTTGGTTCCGACCGCCACCCCGGACCTTGGTTCCGACCGCCACCCCGGTCCTTGGTTCCGACCGCCACCCCGGACCTTGGTTCCGACCGCCACCCCGGACCTTGGTTCCGACCGCCACCCCGGACCTTGGTTCCGACCGCCACCCCGGACCTTGGTTCCGACCGCCACCCCGGACCTTGGTTCCGACCGCCACCCCGGACCTTGGTTCCGACCGCCACCCCGGACCTTGGTTCCGACCGCCACCCCGGACCTTGGTTCCGACCGCCACCCCGGACCTTGGTTCCGACCGCCACCCCGGACCTTGGTTCCGACCGCCACCCCGGACCTTGGTTCCGACCGCCACCCCGGACCTTGGTTCCGACCGCCAGCCCGGACCTTGGTTCCGACCGCCAGCCCGGACCTTGGTTCCGAATGCCAGCCCGGACCTTGGTTCCGACCGCCACCTCGGATCTTGGTTCCGACCGCCACCTCCACCTTTGTTCCGACCGCCACCCCGGACGTTGGTTCCGACCGCCACCCCGGATCTTGGTTCCGACCGGCACTCCGGATCTTGGTTCCGTCCAGCAGCTCGGACCTTGGCTCAGAACGCTACCCCATACCTTGATTCCGAGCGCCACCCCGGACCTTGGTTCCGACCGCCACCCCGGACCTTGGTTCCGAGCGCCAGCCCGGACCTTGGTTCCGACCGCCACCCCGGACCTTGGTTCCGACCGCCACCCCGGACCTTGGTTCGGACCGCCGCCCCGGACGTTGGTTCCGACCGCCGCCCCGGACGTTGGTTCCGACCGCCGCCACGGACCTTGTTTCCGACCGCCGCCCCGGACCTTGGTTCCGACCGCCGCACCGGACCTTGGTTCCGACCGCCGCCCCGGACCTTGGTTCCGACCGCCGCCACGGACATTGGTTCCGACCGCCACGTCGGAACTTTGTTCCGAACGCGAACCCGGACTTTGGTTCCACCCGCCACCCCGGATCTTGGTTCCGACCGCCAGCCTGATCCTTGGTTCGGACCGCCACCCCGATACTTGGTTCCGACCGCCACCCCGGACCTTGGTTCCGACCGCCACGTCGGAACTTTGTTCCGAACGCGAACCCGGACTTTGGTTCCACCCGCCACCCCGGATCTTGGTTCCGACCGCCAGCCTGATCCTTGGTTCGGACCGCCACCCCGATACTTGGTTCCGACCGCCACCCCGGACCTTGGTTCCGACCGCCACCCCGGACCTTGGTTCCGACCGCCACCCCGGACCTTGGTTCCGACCGCCACCCCGGACCTTGGTTCCGACCGCCACCCCGGACCTTGGTTCCGACCGCCACCCCGGACCTTGGTTCCGACCGCCACCCCGGACCTTGGTTCCGACCGCCACCCCGGACCTTGGTTCCGACCGCCAGCCCGGACCTTGGTTCCGACCGCCAGCCCGGACCTTGGTTCCGAATGCCAGCCCGGACCTTGGTTCCGACCGCCACCCCGGACCTTGGTTCCGACCGCCACCCCGGACCTTGGTTCCGACCGCCACCCCGGACCTTGGTTCCGACCGCCAGCCCGGACCTTGGTTCCGACCGCCAGCCAGGACCTTGGTTCCGAATGCCAGCCCGGACCTTGGTTCCGACCGCCACCTCGGATCTTGGTTCCGACCGCCACCTCCACCTTTGTTCCGACCGCCACCCCGGACGTTGGTTCCGACCGCCACCCCGGACCATGGTTCCGACCGCCACCCCGGACCTTGGTTCCGACCGCCACCCCGGACCTTGGTTCCGACCGCCACCCCGGACCTTGGTTCCGACCGCCACGCCGGACCGTGCTATCGACCGCCTTCCCGGACCTTGGTTCCGACCGCCACCCCGGACCTTGGTTCCGACCGCCACCCCGGACCTTGGTTCCGACCGCCCCCCCGGACCTTGGTTCCGACCGCCACCCCGGACCTTGATTCCGACCGCCACACCGGACCTTGGTTCCGACCGCCACATCGGACCTTGGGATCTGACCGCCACCTCGGACATTGGTTCCGACCGCCACCCCGGACCTTTGTTCGGACCACCACCTCGGACCTTGGTCCCGACCGCCACATCGGACCTTGGTTCCGACCGCCACCTCGGACCTTGGTTCCGACCGCCACCTCGGACCTTGTTTCCGACCGCCACCTCGGACCTTGGTTCCGACCACCACCCAGGACCTAGGTTCCGGCCACCACCCAGGACCTTTGTTCCAACCGGCACCCCGGATCTTGGTTCCGTCCACCACCTCGGACCTTGGCTCAGAACGCTACCCCATACCTTGTTTGCGACCGCCACCCCGGACCTTGGTCCAACCGCGAGCCCAGACCGTGGTTCCGACCGCCATCCTGGACCTTTCTTCCGACCGGCACACCGGACCTTGGTTCCGACCGCCACCCCTGACATTGGTTCCGACCGCCACCCCGGACCTTGGTTCCGACCGCCACCCCGGACCTTGGTTCCGACTGCCACGCCGGACCGTGGTATCGACTGCCCCCCCGGACCTTGGTTCCGACCGCCACCCCGGACCTTAGTTCCGACCGCCACCTCGGACCTAGGTTCTGACCGCCACCTCCACCTTTGTTCCGACCGCCACCCCGGACCTTGGTTCCGGCCACCACCCAGGACCTTGGTTCCGACCGCCACCCCGGACCTTGGTTCCGACCGGCACCCCGGACCTTGGTTCCGACCGCCACCCCGGACCTTGGTTCCGACCGCCACCCCGGACCTTGGTTCCGACCGCCACCCCGGACCTTGGTTCCGACCGCCACCCCGGACCTTGGTTCCGACCGCCACCCCGGACCTTGGTTCCGACCGCCACCCCGGACCTTGGTTCCGACCGCCACCCCGGACCTTGGTTCCGACCGCCACCCCGGACCTTGGTTCCGACCGCCACCCCGGACCTTGGTTCCGACCGCCACCCCGGACCTTGGTTCCGACCGCCAGCCCGGACCTTGGTTCGGACCGCCACCCCGGACCTTGGTTCGGACCGCCACCCCGGATCTAGGTTCCGACCGCCACCCCGGACCTTGGTTCCGACCGCCACCCCGGACCTTGGTTCCGACCGCCACGCCGGACCTTTGTTCCGAACGCGAACCCGGACTTTGGTTCCGACCGCCAGCCAGGACCTTGGTTCGGACCGCCACCCCGATCCTTGGTTCCGACCGCCACCCCGGACCTTGGTTCCGACCGCCACGCCGGACCGTGGTATCGACTGCCCCCCCGGACCTTGGTACCGACTGTCACCCCGGACCTTAGTTCCGACCGCCACCTCGGACCTTGGTTCTGACCGCCACCTCCACCTTTGTTCCGACCGCCACCCCGGACCTTGGTTCCGACCACCACCCAAGACCTTGGTTCCGACCGCCACCCCGGACCTTGGTTCCGACCGGCACCCCGGATCTTGGTTCCGTCCACCACCTCGGACCTTGGCTCAGAACGGCACCCCAGACCTTGGTTCCGACCGCCACCCCGGACCTTGGTTCCGACCGCCAGCCCGGACCTTGGTTCCGAACGCCACCCCGGACGTTGGTTCCGAACGCCACCCCGGACCTTGGTTCCGACCGGCACCCCGGACCTTGGTTCCGAACGCCACCCCGGACCTTGGTTCCGAACGCCACCCTGGACCTTGGATCCGACCGGCACCCCGGACCTTGGTTCCGTCCGCCACCTCGGACCTTGGTTCCGACCGCCACCCCGGACCTTGGTTCCGACCGCCACCCCGGACCTTGATTCCGACCGCCACCCCGGACCTTGGTTCCGACCGCCACCACGGACATTGGTTCCGACCGCCACCCCGGACCTTGGTTCCGACCGCCACCCCGGACCTTGGTTCCGACCGCCACCCCGGACCTTGGTTCCGACCGCCACCCCGGACCTTGGTTCCGACCGCCACCCCGGACCTTGGTTCCGACCGCCACCCAGGACCTTGGTTCCGGCCACCACCCAGGACCTTTGTTCCAACCGGCACCCCGGATCTTGGTTCCGTCCACCACCTCGGACCTTGGCTCAGAACGCTACCCCATACCTTGTTTGCGACCGCCACCCCGGACCTTGGTTCCAACCGCGAGCCCAGACCGTGGTTCCGACCGCCATCCTGGACCTTTCTTCCGACCTGCACACCGGACCTTGGTTCCGACCGCCACCCCTGACATTGGTTCCGACCGCCACCCCGGACCTTGGTTCCGACCGCCACCCCGGACCTTGGTTCCGACTGCCACGCCGGACCGTGGTATCGACTGCCCCCCCGGACCTTGGTTCCGACCGCCACCTCGGACCTAGGTTCTGACGGCCACCTCCACCTTTGTTACGACCGCCACCCCGGACCTTGGTTCCGGCCACCACCCAGGACCTTGGTTCCGACCGCCACCCCGGACCTTGGTTCCGACCGGCACCCCGGATCTTTGTTCCGTCCACCACCTCGCACCTTGGCTCAGAACGCTACCCCATACCTTGGTTCCGACCGCCACCCCGGACCTTGGTTCCGACCGCCACCCCGGACCTTGGTTCCGACCGCCAGCCCGGACCTTGGTTCCGACCGCCAGCCCGGACCTTGGTTCCGACCGCCAGCCCGGACCTTGGTTCCGAATGCCAGCCCGGACCTTGGTTCCGACCGCCACCTCGGATCTTGGTTCCGACCGCCACCTCCACCTTTGTTCCGACCGCCACCCCGGACGTTGGTTCCGACCGCCACCCCGGATCTTGGTTCCGACCGGCACTCCGGATCTTGGTTCCGTCCAGCAGCTCGGACCTTGGCTCAGAACGCTACCCCATACCTTGATTCCGAGCGCCACCCCGGACCTTGGTTCCGACCGCCACCCCGGACCTTGGTTCCGAGCGCCAGCCCGGACCTTGGTTCCGACCGCCACCCCGGACCTTGGTTCCGACCGCCACCCCGGACCTTGGTTCGGACCGCCGCCCCGGACGTTGGTTCCAACCGCCGCCCCGGACGTTGGTTCCGACCGCCGCCACGGACCTTGTTTCCGACCGCCGCCCCGGACCTTGGTTCCGACCGCCGCACCGGACCTTGGTTCCGACCGCCGCCCCGGACCTTGGTTCCGACCGCCGCCACGGACCTTGGTTCCGACCGCCACGTCGGAACTTTGTTCCGAACGCGAACCCGGACTTTGGTTCCACCCGCCACCCCGGATCTTGGTTCCGACCGCCAGCCTGATCCTTGGTTCGGACCGCCACCCCGATACTTGGTTCCGACCGCCACCCCGGACCTTGGTTCCGACCGCCACCCCGGACCTTGGTTCCGACCGCCACCCCGGACCTTGGTTCCGACCGCCACCCCGGACCTTGGTTCCGACCGCCACCCCGGACCTTGGTTCCGACCGCCACCCCGGACCTTGGTTCCGACCGCCACCCCGGACCTTGGTTCCGACCGCCACCCCGGACCTTGGTTCCGACCGCCACCCCGGACCTTGGTTCCGACCGCCAGCCCGGACCTTGGTTCCGACCGCCAGCCCGGACCTTGGTTCCGACCGCCAGCCCGGACCTTGGTTCCGAATGCCAGCCCGGACCTTGGTTCCGACCGCCACCCCGGACCTTGGTTCCGACCGCCACCCCGGACCTTGGTTCCGACCGCCACCCCGGACCTTGGTTCCGACCGCCAGCCCGGACCTTGGTTCCGACCGCCAGCCCGGACCTTGGTTCCGAATGCCAGCCCGGACCTTGGTTCCGACCGCCACCTCGGATCTTGGTTCCGACCGCCACCTCCACCTTTGTTCCGACCGCCACCCCGGACGTTGGTTCCGACCGCCACCCCGGACCATGGTTCCGACCGCCACCCCGGACCTTGGTTCCGACCGCCACCCCGGACCTTGGTTCCGACCGCCACCCCGGACCTTGGTTCCGACCGCCACGCCGGACCGTGCTATCGACCGCCTTCCCGGACCTTGGTTCCGACCGCCACCCCGGACCTTGGTTCCGACCGCCACCCCGGACCTTGGTTCCGACCGCCCCCCCGGACCTTGGTTCCGACCGCCACCCCGGACCTTGATTCCGACCGCCACACCGGACCTTGGTTCCGACCGCCACATCGGACCTTGGGATCTGACCGCCACCTCGGACATTGGTTCCGACCGCCACCCCGGACGTTGGTTCCGACCGCCACCCCGGACCTTTGTTCGGACCACCACCTCGGACCTTGGTCCCGACCGCCACATCGGACCTTGGTTCCGACCACCACCTCGGACCTTGGTTCCGACCGCCACCTTGGACCTTGTTTCCGACCGCCACCTCGGACCTTGGTTCCGACCACCACCCAGGACCTAGGTTCCGGCCACCACCCAGGACCTTTGTTCCAACCGGCACCCCGGATCTTGGTTCCGTCCACCACCTCGGACCTTGGCTCAGAACGCTACCCCATACCTTGTTTGCGACCGCCACCCCGGACCTTGGTCCAACCGCGAGCCCAGACCGTGGTTCCGACCGCCATCCTGGACCTTTCTTCCGACCGGCACACCGGACCTTGGTTCCGACCGCCACCCCTGACATTGGTTCCGACCGCCACCCCGGACCTTGGTTCCGACCGCCACCCCGGACCTTGGTTCCGACTGCCACGCCGGACCGTGGTATCGACTGCCCCCCCGGACCTTGGTTCCGACCGCCACCCCGGACCTTAGTTCCGACCGCCACCTCGGACCTAGGTTCTGACCGCCACCTCCACCTTTGTTCCGACCGCCACCCCGGACCTTGGTTCCGGCCACCACCCAGGACCTTGGTTCCGACCGCCACCCCGGACCTTGGTTCCGACCGGCACCCCGGATCTTGGTTCCGTCCACCACCTCGGACCTTGGCTCAGAACGCTACCCCATACCTTGGTTCCGACCGCCACCCCGGACCTTGGTTCCGACCGCCACCCCGGACCTTGGTTCCGACCGCCACCCCGGACCTTGGTTCCGACCGCCACCCCGGACCTTGGTTCCGACCGCCACCCCGGACCTTGGTTCCGACCGCCACCCCGGACCTTGGTTCCGACCGCCACCCCGGACCTTGGTTCCGACCGCCACCCCGGACCTTGGTTCCGACCGCCAGCCCGGACCTTGGTTCGGACCGCCACCCCGGACCTTGGTTCGGACCGCCACCCCGGATCTTGGTTCCGACCGCCACCCCGGACCTTGGTTCCAACCGCCACCCCGGACCTTGGTTCCGACCGCCACGCCGGACCTTTGTTCCGAACGCGAACCCGGACTTTGGTTCCGACCGCCAGCCAGGACCTTGGTTCGGACCGCCACCCCGATCCTTGGTTCCGACCGCCACCCCGGACCTTGGTTCCGACCGCCACGCCGGACCGTGGTATCGACTGCCCCCCCGGACCTTGGTACCGACTGTCACCCCGGACCTTAGTTCCGACCGCCACCTCGGACCTTGGTTCTGACCGCCACCTCCACCTTTGTTCCGACCGCCACCCCGGACCTTGGTTCCGACCACCACCCAAGACCTTGGTTCCGACCGCCACCCCGGACCTTGGTTCCGACCGGCACCCCGGATCTTGGTTCCGTCCACCACCTCGGACCTTGGCTCAGAACGGCACCCCGGACCTTGGTTCCGACCGCCACCCCGGACCTTGGTTCCGACCGCCAGCCCGGACCTTGGTTCCGAACGCCACCCCGGACGTTGGTTCCGAACGCCACCCCGGACCTTGGTTCCGACCGGCACCCCGGACCTTGGTTCCGAACGCCACCCCGGACCTTGGTTCCGAACGCCACCCTGGACCTTGGATCCGACCGGCACCCCGGACCTTGGTTCCGTCCGCCACCCCGGACCTTGGTTCCGACCGCCACCCCGGACCTTGGTTCCGACCGCCACCCCGGACCTTGATTCCGACCGCCACCCCGGACCTTGGTTCCGACCGCCACCACGGACATTGGTTCCGACCGCCACCCCGGACCTTGGTTCCGACCGCCACCCCGGACCTTGGTTCCGACCGCCACCCCGGACCTTGGTTCCGACCGCCACCCCGGACCTTGGTTCCGACCGCCACCCCGGACCTTGGTTCCGACCGCCACCCAGGACCTTGGTTCCGGCCACCACCCAGGACCTTTGTTCCAACCGGCACCCCGGATCTTGGTTCCGTCCACCACCTCGGACCTTGGCTCAGAACGCTACCCCATACCTTGTTTGCGACCGCCACCCCGGACCTTGGTTCCAACCGCGAGCCCAGACCGTGGTTCCGACCGCCATCCTGGACCTTTCTTCCGACCTGCACACCGGACCTTGGTTCCGACCGCCACCCCTGACATTGGTTCCGACCGCCACCCCGGACCTTGGTTCCGACCGCCACCCCGGACCTTGGTTCCGACTGCCACGCCGGACCGTGGTATCGACTGCCCCCCCGGACCTTGGTTCCGACCGCCACCTCGGACCTAGGTTCTGACGGCCACCTCCACCTTTGTTACGACCGCCACCCCGGACCTTGGTTCCGGCCACCACCCAGGACCTTGGTTCCGACCGCCACCCCGGACCTTGGTTCCGACCGGCACCCCGGATCTTTGTTCCGTCCACCACCTCGCACCTTGGCTCAGAACGCTACCCCATACCTTGGTTCAGACCGCCACCCCGGACCTTGGTTCCGACCGCTACCCCGCACCTTGGTTCCGACCGCCACCCCGGACCTTGGTTCCGACCGCCACCCCGGACCTTGGTTCCGACCGCCACCCCGGACCTTGGTTCCGACCGCCAGCCCGGACCTTGGTTCGGACCGCCAGCCCGGACCTTGGTTCGGACCGCCAGCCCGGACCTTGGTTCGGACCGCCACCCCGGATCTTGGTTCCGACCGCCACCACGGACCTTGGTTCCGACCGCCACGCCGGACCTTTGTTCCGAACGCGAACCCGGACTTTGGTTCCGACCGCCACCCCGGATCTTGGTTCCGACCGCCAGCCAGGACCTTGGTTCGGACCGCCACCCCGATCCTTGGTTCCGACCGCCACCCCGGACCTTGGTTCCGACCGCCACGCCGGACCGTGGTATCGACTGCCCCCCCGGACCTTGGTACCGACTGTCACCCCGGACCTTAGTTCCGACCGCCACCTCGGACCTTGGTTCTGACCGCCACCTCCACCTTTGTTCCGACCGCCACCCCGGACCTTGGTTCCGACCACCACCCAAGACCTTGGTTCCGACCGCCACCCCGGACCTTGGTTCCGACCGGCACCCCGGATCTTGGTTCCGTCCACCACCTCGGACCTTGGCTCAGAACGGCACCCCGGACCTTGGTTCCGACCGCCACCCCGGACCTTGGTTCCGACCGCCAGCCCGGACCTTGGTTCCGAACGCCACCCCGGACGTTGGTTCCGAACGCCACCCCGGACCTTGGTTCCGACCGCCACCCCGGACCTTGGTTCCGAACGCCACCCCGGACCTTGGTTCCGAACGCCACCCCGGACCTTGGATCCGACCGGCACCCCGGACCTTGGTTCCGTCCGCCACCCCGGACCTTGGTTCCGACCGCCACCCCGGACCTTGGTTCCGACCGCCACCCCGGACCTTGGTTCCGACCGCCACCCCGGACCTTGGTTCCGACCGCCACCCCGGACCTTGGTTCCGACCGCCACCCCGGACCTTGGTTCCGACCGCCACCCCGGACCTTGGTTCCGACCGCCACCCCGGACCTTGGTTCCGACCGCCACCCCGGACCTTGGTTCCGACCGCCACCCCGGACCTTGGTTCCGACCGCCACCCCGGACCTTGGTTCCGACCGCCACCCCGGACCTTGGTTCCGACCGCCACCCCGGACCTTGGTTCCGACCGCCACCCCGGACCTTGGTTCCGACCGCCACCCCGGACCTTGGTTCCGACCGCCACCCCGGACCTTGGTTCCGACCGCCACCCCGGACCTTGGTTCCGACCGCCACCCCGGACCTTGGTTCCGACCGCCACCCCGGACCTTGGTTCCGACCGCCACCCCGGACCTTGGTTCCGACCGCCACCCCGGACCTTGGTTCCGACCGCCACCCCGGACCTTGGTTCCGACCGCCACCCCGGACCTTGGTTCCGACCGCCACTCCGGACCTTGGTTCCGACCGCCACCCCGGACCTTGGTTCCGACCGCCACCCCGGACCTTGGTTCCGACCGCCACCCCTGACATTGGTTCCGACCGCCACCCCGGACCTTGGTTCCGACCGCCACCCCGGACCTTGGTTCCGACCGCCACCCCGGACCTTGTTTCCGACCGCCACCCCGGACCTTGGTTCCGACCGCCACCCCGGACCTTGGTTCCGACCGCCACCCCGGACCTTGGTTCCGACCGCCACCCCGGACCTTGGTTCCGACCGCCACCCCGGACCTTGGTTCCGAATGCCACCCCGGACCTTGGTTCCGACCGCCACCCCGGACCTTGGTTCCGACCGCCACCCCGGACCTTGGTTCCGACCGCCACCCCGGACCTTGGTTCCGACCGCCACCCCGGACCTTGGTTCCGACCGCCACCCCGGACCTTGGTTCCGACCGCCACCCCGGACCTTGGTTCCGACCGCCACCCCGGACCTTGGTTCCGACCGCCACCCCGGACCTTGGTTCCGACCGCCACCCCGGACCTGGGTTCCGACCGCCACCCCGGACCTTGGTTCCGACCGCCACCCCGGACCTTGGTTCCGACCGCCACCCCGGACCTTGGTTCCGACCGCCACCCCGGACCTTGGTTCCGACCTCCACCCCGGACCTTGGTTCCGACCGCCACCCCGGACCTTGGTTCCGACCGCCACCCCGGACTTTGTTTCCGACCGCCACCTCGGACCTTGGTTCCGAATGCTACCCCGGACATTGGTTCCAACCGCCACCCCGCTCCTTGGTTCCGATCGCCACCCCGGACCTTGGTTCCGACCGCCACCCGTGACATTAGTTCCGATGGCGACCCCGGACCTTGGTTCCGACCGCCAGCCCGGACCTTTGTTCCGAACGCTACCCCGGACTTTAGTTCCGACCGCCACCCCGGATCTTGGTTCCAACCGCCAGCCAGGACCTTGGTTCGGACCGCCACCCCGATCCTTGGTTCCGAACGCCACCCCGGACGTTGGTTCCGAACGCCACCCCTGACCTTGGTTCCGACCGGCAACCCGGACCTTGGTTCCGAACGCCACCCCGGACCTTGGTTCCGAACGCCACCCTGGACCTTGGATCCGACCGGCACCCCGGACCTTGGTTCCGTCCGCCACCTAGGACCTTGGTTCCGACCGCCACCCCGGACCTTGGTTCCGACCGCCACCCCGGACCTTGATTCCGACCGCCACCCCGGACCTTGGTTCAGACCGCCACCCCGGACATTGGTTCCGACCGCCAACTCGGACCTTGGTTCCGACCGCCACCCCGGACCTTGGTTCCGACCGCCACCCCGGACCTTGGTTCCGACCGCCACCCCGGACCTTGGTTCCGATCGCCACCCCGGACCTTGGTTCCGACCGCCACCCAGGACCTTGGTTCCGGCCACCACCCAGGACCTTTGTTCCAACCGGCACCCCGGATCTTGGTTCCGTCCACCACCTCGGACCTTGGCTCAGAACGCTCCCCCATACCTTGTTTGCGACCGCCACCCCGGACCTTGGTTCCAACCGCGAGCCCAGACCGTGGTTCCGACCGCCATCCTGGACCTTTCTTCCGACCTGCACACCGGACCTTGGTTCCGACCGCCACCCCTGACATTGGTTCCGACCGCCACCCCGGACCTTGGTTCCGACCGCCACCCCGGACCTTGGTTCCGACTGCCACGCCGGACCGTGGTATCGACTGCCCCCCCGGACCTTGGTTCCGACCGCCACCCCGGACCTTAGTTCCGACCGCCACCTCGGACCTAGGTTCTGACGGCCACCTCCACCTTTGTTACGACCGCCACCCCGGACCTTGGTTCCGGCCACCACCCAGGACCTTGGTTCCGACCGCCACCCCGGACCTTGGTTCCGACCGGCACCCCGGATCTTTGTTCCGTCCACCACCTCGCACCTTGGCTCAGAACGCTACCCCATACCTTGGTTCCGACCGCCACCCCGGACCTTGGTTCCGACCGCTACCCCGCACCTTGGTTCCGACCGCCACCCCGGACCTTGGTTCCGACCGCCACCCTGGACCTTGGTTCCGACCGCCACCCCGGACCTTGGTTCCGACCGCCAGCCCGGACCTTGGTTCGGACCGCCAGCCCGGACCTTGGTTCGGACCGCCAGCCCGGACCTTGGTTCGGACCGCCAGCCCGGACCTTGGTTCGGACCGCCACCCCGGATCTTGGTTCCGACCGCCACCACGGACCTTGGTTCCGACCGCCACGCCGGACCTTTGTTCCGAACGCGAACCCGGACTTTGGTTCCGACCGCCACCCCGGATCTTGGTTCCGACCGCCAGCCAGGACCTTGGTTCGGACCGCCACCCCGATCCTTGGTTCCGACCGCCACCCCGGACCTTGGTTCCGACCGCCACGCCGGACCGTGGTATCGACTGCCCCCCCGGACCTTGGTACCGACTGTCACCCCGGACCTTAGTTCCGACCGCCACCTCGGACCTTGGTTCTGACCGCCACCTCCACCTTTGTTCCGACCGCCACCCCGGACCTTGGTTCCGACCACCACCCAAGACCTTGGTTCCGACCGCCACCCCGGACCTTGGTTCCGACCGGCACCCCGGATCTTGGTTCCGTCCACCACCTCGGACCTTGGCTCAGAACGGTACCCCGGACCTTGGTTCCGACCGCCACCCCGGACCTTGGTTCCGACCGCCAGCCCGGACCTTGGTTCCGAACGCCACCCCGGACGTTGGTTCCGAACGCCACCCCGGACCTTGGTTCCGACCGGCACCCCGGACCTTGGTTCCGAACGCCACCCCGGACCTTGGTTCCGAACGCCACCCCGGACCTTGGATCCGACCGGCACCCCGGACCTTGGTTCCGTCCGCCACCCCGGACCTTGGTTCCGACCGCCAGCCCGGACCTTGGTTCCGACCGCCACCCCGGACCTTGGTTCCGACCGCCACCCCGGACCTTGGTTCCGACCGCCACCCCGGACCTTGGTTCCGACCGCCACCCCGGACCTTGGTTCCGACCGCCACCCCGGACCTTGGTTCCGACCGCCACCCCGGACCTTGGTTCCGACCGCCACCCCGGACCTTGGTTCCGACCGCCACCCCGGACCTTGGTTCCGACCGCCACCCCGGACCTTGGTTCCGACCGCCACCCCGGACCTTGGTTCCGACCGCCACCCCGGACCTTGGTTCCGACCGCCACCCCGGACCTTGGTTCCGACCGCCACCCCGGACCTTGGTTCCGACCGCCACCCCGGACCTTGGTTCCGACCGCCACCCCGGACCTTGGTTCCGACCGCCACCCCGGACCTTGGTTCCGACCGCCACCCCGGACCTTGGTTCCGACCGCCACCCCGGACCTTGGTTCCGACCGCCACCCCGGACCTTGGTTCCGACCGCCACCCCGGACCTTGGTTCCGACCGCCACCCCGGACCTTGGTTCCGACCGCCACCCCTGACATTGGTTCCGACCGCCACCCCGGACCTTGTTTCCGACCGCCACCCCGGACCTTGTTTCCGACCGCCACCCCGGACCTTGGTTCCGACCGCCACCCCGGACCTTGGTTCCGACCGCCACCCCGGACCTTGGTTCCGACCGCCACCCCGGACCTTGGTTCCGAATGCCAGCCCGGACCTTGGTTCCGACCGCCACCCCGGACCTTGGTTCCGACCGCCACCCCGGACCTTGGTTCCGACCGCCACCCCGGACCTTGGTTCCGACCGCCACCCCGGACCTTGGTTCCGACCGCCACCCCGGACCTTGGTTCCGACCGCCACCCCGGACCTTGGTTCCGACCGCCACCCCGGACCTTGGTTCCGACCGCCACCCCGGACCTTGGTTCCGACCGCCACCCCGGACCTTGGTTCCGACCGCCACCCCGGACCTTGGTTCCGACCGCCACCCCGGACCTTGGTTCCGACCGCCACCCCGGACCTTGGTTCCGACCTCCACCCCGGACCTTGGTTCCGACCGCCACCCCGGACCTTGGTTCCGACCGCCACCCCGGACTTTGTTTCCGACCGCCACCTCGGACCTTGGTTCCGAATGCTACCCCGGACATTGGTTCCAACCGCCACCCCACTCCTTGGTTCCGATCGCCACCCCGGACCTTGGTTCCGACCGCCACCCGTGACATTGGTTCCGACGGCGACCCCGGACCTTGGTTCCGACCGCCAGCCCGGACCTTTGTTCCGAACGCTACCCCGGACTTTGGTTCCGACCGCCACCCCGGATCTTGGTTCCAACCGCCAGCCAGGACCTTGGTTCGGACCGCCACCCCGATCCTTGGTTCCGACCGCCACCCCGGACCTTGGTTCCGACCGCCACGCCGGACCGTGGTATCGACCGCCCCCCCGGAGCTTGGATCCGACCGCCAGCCCGGACCTTGGTTCCGACCGCCACGCCGGACCTTTGTTACGAACGCTACCCCGGACTTTGGTTCCGACCGCCACCCCGGATCTTGGTTCCAACCGCCAGCCAGGAACTTGGTTCAGACCGCCTCCCCGGACCTTGGCTCCGACCGCCACCCCGGACCTTGGCTCCGACCGCCACCCCGGACCTTGGCTCCGACCGCCACCCCGGACCTTGGCTCCGACCGCCACCCCGGACCTTGGCTCCGACCGCCACCCCGGACCTTGGCTCCGACCGCCACCCCGGACCTTGGCTCCGACCGCCACCCCGGACCTTGGCTCCGACCGCCACCCCGGACCTTGGCTCCGACCGCCACCCCGGACCTTGGCTCCGACCGCCGCCCCGGACCTTGGCACCGACCGCCGCCCCGGACCTTGGCTCCGACCGCCGCCCCGGACCTT
>NW_027593900.1:0-25091 GCF_964213995.1 Mustelus asterias | reverse complement strand
ACACGGGGAGAAACGTGCAAACTCCACATAGGCAGTGACCAGAGGCTGGAATCGAGCCCGGGACCCTGGAGCTGCGAGGCAGCAGTGCTAATCACTGAGCCACCGTTCTGCCCTGACGACAGAGTTTCCTTCCTAATCACCCAATGTTACTACTTACGAGAGCTCTTGTTCTCGATACATGTAACTAGCCATTGGCTGAGGATTGCGTTTGGCTGCGATTCCAGTGGCTCTGTCCATTTGGTTAGGTTCGAGAGCTCGCCACATGCTGAGGGCTGCCCTGAAAATCCCTACCCCAGCAGGAGTCAGAGAATCATAGATCGGTTACAGCGCAGGAGGAGGCCATTCGCCACCCCCCCTTGTGTCTGTGCTGCCTCTCTACCAGAGCAACTCACCGGGTCCCATTCTCTGGCCTTTTCCCTGTGGAGATGCAAATTTCCACTGGGGGCGAGGGGAGGGGGGGGGGGGGGTGGGGGGGGGAGGGGGTGGAGACAATTGGAAGGAGAAACAAAGAAATAGCTAGCTGTAGTGGCTTGGTGCAAAACATGGGTATTGCTGAGGAAAGCAACATGCAGTCGAAGCTTTTCATCTTGCACTCATCAGGATAATTCGCAAGACTATCCAAATCTTGGCTTCTGTTCCAAAATGGCGCCAGAGTGAGGCGACTTCTTGCAAGCTGCGCCCAGCATGCCTTCTATTTCTATCTTTTACTCTCGTTCTAAAACTTTATTCTAACTTTTTAAAACTCTCTAACAATGCTGTAATTCAATCACTCCATTCAGTTGATCTTTCGCTACGCCCGAGCTATGACTGTAACACTACATTCTCCACTCTCTCCTTTCCTTCTCTATGAACGGTATGCTTTGTCTGTGTAGCGCGCAAGAAACAATACTTTTCACTGTATGTTAATACATGTGACAATAATAAATCAAATCAAAAAAATAAAAGGAACAAGAATGTATACTGCATGAGAAGAGAGCGTTGATTTCTTGGCAGGTGGACTCTGATTGGTAGAGGCGTTACCACAGAGAATGCACCAGGGGACAGTTAACTGCCAAGCTTTTGTTTAAATTCAAACCAGACTCTGATAGGTCAAGGCATTGCCATGGGGAATGAACCAGGGAATGGCTGTACCCCAACATTTTATTTTGTTGAAAAAGGTGCAATGCGTCTACATGCTCTTTCTGTCCGTAAAGGACTGGGTCTCTGTACGTGAATGTATATGGCTTCTAGCAAGCATAAGTGAGCCACACTGCGAACCCAGCTGATAATCTTAAACTGGTTGTCAGTGTAATTGGCAGGATGGTTTAGCCAGATGAATCACATCGAACGGCAGACCCTATGGGTGGGATTTTCCAGCCGCGTTCGACCCAAGACTGGAAAATCCCACCCTAGGACAATAGACCTCTGCATGCTCTGCCCCCCCACCCCCCCCCGCCACCCCCCCCCCCCCTCCCCCACTCCCCCACCCACTACAATTCCCATGGCGGACAGGACAGGAAAATTCCACCTGGGAATCTCCGGCGTCCGCGTGCGAGGCTGGAAGCGGTGCATCATCGGCCGCCGGCAGGATCTTCTGGTCCCACTGCCGCCAATAGGTTCCTCGCTGACTCCACCCCACACTGCCGGGAATCCCACAGCGGTGGGGGTGGGAGGTGGCGCGCCATCGGCAGGACCGGAAGATCCCGTCGGCGTGGACAGCCAGAAAGTTCTGACCTGCGTTTTGAGTTTTGCAAACACGGGCTGGTTGGATACGGCCAAAGGGCGTCCTGTTCGATGCGATCCTGCCCGCCAGTCTTTGGGACACATGGCCTGCATACCTGGCATCGCAGCTTGGCAGTTAACTGTCCCTGGTGCATTCTCATAGCAACGCCTCTACCAATCAGAGACCAGTTGCCAACCGATTGGCACTCTTTTCTCGTGTGGTGTAAATTGTTGTTCCCCTTTACGAGTGGTATTCACGCGAGTCTGTCCTGATGAGTGCGAGATGAAATGCTTCGACTGGCATGTCATTTTGCTCCTCAGCGACACTGAAATAGACAGTTTAGGAGATGGGTCAGGAGATATAGATAGCGACAGTGAGATAGATACACGCATGGTAATTGATACCTCAACTAATGGAGATGACTGTTCAGATAGGGAACCACAGAGCAGAACAATAAGGCGTCAGTTTAATACGCTTGTCTCTCCTGCAGCTTGAACAGGAGTTGGCTTTTCTCCGGGGGGTTATAGTCGTTCGCCTGCCTCAGCCAGGCAGACGCTACTGCCAAAGATGCCGGACGACAGCTGGAAGGAATGGTCTCCAACTTGCGCTGAGAGTGGTTGGTATCCGTGACGACCCCATCAGCGTAGAGCAGGAGAGGATGTTCCTTGGCTTTGAAGCATTGGCGTAAAGGTTGTTGGCCAACCATTGGAGGTAGAAGGTGTCTGGTGTGGCCTGGGTGAGGGTAACTGCCCACCCAACACGCCAGCGGGGGGTACCCGGGCACCTCCATTCCGGTTAGCTTCAGGCCGCTGTTCCATTGGCTCGCCTCTGTCTGAGGTGGGGGCGACTTTGGACTTGCCGCGCCCTCTCGATTCCCTTCCGTGCCCCGTCGACCCTTCACCCCGGCGCTCCACTTCACCTCTCTCTTCTTCCGGTGGGCCGTGGCGAGGCGGTGAGGGTTGTGCCACCTCCGGTGGGAAGCAAGGTTGGCCGGGCAGCCAAAGGCCTTGCCGCAGTCGGCGCACCGGTGCTCCACCTGGGCGATCTTGGCGCACCTGTGCTGCGCCAGCGCGAAGCAGTCGGCGTACTCCTCCTTGCACAGCTGGCAGACGAAGGCCCCGAGGACGCCGCGGCCCGCCCCGTGGCGGCCCTGCCTTTCCGGGATGCTGCTGCGCTTTGCCGCGTCTCTCACCGTGTCGCGGTGCGCCAAACCTCTTGGCTGCTCGACCGACCAGTCGGGGCCCTTCCATCCCAATCCTGCCGGGGATGGCATTGTCACTGATTGGCAGCCGGGTCCCGGGGTTGCGGGAGGGTCAGCGGGCACCGGGTCCGGTGACGGCAACGGCCTTGGCTCCGGGTAACTGTCGGCAAAGGTGTTTGCCCCCCAGGATCTCCCGCCCTGCGCTTGCCTTCGATCTCCATCCTGTGCCCTCGCCAGCAAGGATTGTGAATTGGAGCGTCCCTCTTGGGAAACCTCCACCTCCCTTTGCCTTGTCCGATACAGCGTTCTCCCCCTGTTCCTCTTAATCAAAAACCCCCGGGGCATCTTGGAGGAACAAAGCTTCCCAGAAGAATTCAGCCGTGCACCTAAAATGCGCAGCAGAAACGGACTCCGAGAGGTAAGAGAGAGTTTGGCTTCTGTCTCACTCAGTGGCTCCTGCACGCAGCGATCTACACAAGGCTCTTAATTAACCCAGAACCAATTAACACGCAAGTATCTAAGGCGGTACTGATTGGAAGAGGATAATTCTGACACCTTCCAGATCATTAGTACTCTGTTAAAGACAGGGAGGTCTGATTTTGTTTTTAAAAAAAGGCTTGTGGCTGTGGCAATATCTCCAGCAAAGTCACAGAATCACAGATTACTACAGTGCAGAAGAGGCCCTTCGGCCCATCGAGTCTGCACCGACGCATGAAAGACCCTGACCTGCCCACCTAATCCCACTTGCCAGCACTTGGTCCATAGCCCTGAATGTTATGATGCGCCAAGTACTCATCCAGATACTTTTTAAAGGATGTGAGGCATCCCGCCTCCACCACCCTCCCAGGCAGCGCATTCCAGACTGTCCGTTCTAAAAGATTTACCCCTCATCCTCAAACTATGACCCCCTAGTTCTGGACTCCCCCCACCATCGGGAACATTCTTTCTGAATCTACCCTGTCTAACCCTGTTAGGATTTTATAAGTTTCTATGAGATCCCCTCTCACTCTTCTAAACTCCAGTGGATCTAATCCTAACCGACTTAGTCTCTCCTCACATGACAGACCTGCCGTCCCAGGAATCAGCCTGGTAAACCTTCGCTGCACTCCCTCTATAGCAAGGACATCCTTCCTCAGATAAGGACACCAAAACTGCACACAATACTCCAGGTGTGCCCTCACCAACGCCCTGTACAATTGCAGTAAAACATCCCTATCCCGATACTCAAATCCTCTCACTTGGTATATTCTGAATTGGTGACCTTGTCCGGCCAAGAGATGCCGAGAGAAGGTGGAAACCTATCACCTTTTCCCCCTTCCCAGCGAATGCAGCCCAGGTCTCTGCACTGCACCAGAGGATACTAAGGATGCAGGCTGGAGTAGACTCAGATTTTGGTGTTCTCGGTCAGGTTGCTGTTATTCCACGCGTGCTTACTCAGTTTGGAAACAGCTCCAACCTCTCTTTCAGCAATGGTTTTAACCCCGTGTGTCCCGACATTTCGACATTCCCCTCCAGACCTCTTTCTCTCCTGTAAAAATTAATCTTAAACATTGATGTTGCAATAAGGTCCATTAAATAATTAATGTGGAAAGATCACCTCAGTTCACCCATCCGAAAGGAATCATAGAATCACTACAGTGCAGAAGGAGGCCATTCAGCCCATCGAATCTGCACCAACTCTCCAAAAGAGTATCATACCCGGGCCCAAAATCTCCCTCTCACACCTCCCATGCCCTATCCCCATAACCCTGTGCATTTACCATGGTATATCCACTTAACCTGCACATCTTTAGCCATGCTAAGATGCCCCTTAGTGTCCAAAGATGTGCAGGTCAGGTGGATTGACCATGTTAAATTGCCTCTTAGTGTCTAAAGATATATAGGTTAGGGGGATTGGCCACGCTAAATTGCCTCTTAGTGTCCAAAGTTGTATAGGTTAGGGGGATTGGCCATGCTAAATTGCCTCTTAGTGTCCAAAGATATATAGGTTAGGTGGATTGACCATGCTAAATTGCCTCTTAGTGTCCAAAGATGTATAGGTTGGGTGGATTGACCATGCTAAATTGCCTCTTAGTGTCCAAAGATGTATAGGTTAGGGGGATTGTCCATGGTAAATTGCCCCTTTGTGTCCACAGATTTGTAGGTTGGGGAGATTAGCCATGGTTAAATTGCCTCTCAGTGTCCAAAGATGTGCAAGTTAGATGACTTGGCCATGGTAAATTGCCCCTTAATGTCCAGAGATGTGCAGGTTAGGTGGATTAGTCATGCTAAATTGCCCCTTAATGTCCAAAGATGTGTAGGTTAGGTGGATTGGCAACCATGGTAAATGCATGAGGTTAAGGGGAGGGGAGGACGCAGGCATTAGGCCTAGGTAAGATGCTCTTTTGGAGAGTCAGTGCAGACTCGATGGGCCAAATGGCCGCTTTCTGCACAGTCGGGATTCTATGGTTTTCCAAGTGTTACTGCCTATTCTTTCCCTCTGGGAATCTTGAGTTTCCTTTACTTCTGTTTGTGTGGCTAAGGAGATCATGATGATCATGGAATGAAGACAATAGGTGTTCGTGACACAAAGAGGGGGAGAGAGATTGGAGGCAAAGGGTGTGAGAGGAGATAGAGAGACAGAGAGAAAAAGAGACAGATTGGAGGCATAACGAGATTAAGGGGCGGCTTGGTGGCACAGTGGTTAGCACTGCTGCCTCACAGCGCCAGGGTTCAATTCCGGCCTTGGGTCACTGTCTAGTGTGGAGTTTGCATGTTCTCCCCGTTTCTGCGTGGGTTTCCTCCGGTTAGGTGGATTGACCATGCTAAATTGCCTCTTAGTGTCCAAAGATGTATAGGTTAGGGTGCTCCGGTTTCCTCCCACAGTCTAGTAAGAAGTCTCACATCACCAGGTTACAGTCCAACAAGGTTTATTTGTGAAGAGTTGTGTCAACTCTTCACTCACCTGAAGAAGGAGCAGCGCTTCGAAAGCTCGTGCTACCAAATAAACCTGTTGGACTTTAACCTGGTGTTGTGAGACTTCTTACTGTGCCTACCCCAGTCCACATCATGGCTCCCACAGTCTGAAAGACGTGTTGGTTAGGTTGATTGACCATGATAAATTGACCTTAGTATCAGGGGGACTAGCTAGGGTAAATATGTGGGGTTATGGGGATAAGGCCTGGGTGGGATTGTGGTCAATGGGCCGAACGGCCTCATTCTATGATTGAAAAAATACTTCAAAATGTCTGTGTGTACTGACCAGAAATGTGGGAGTGCTTCAGAGTGTTTTCCTAATTTGGGAGTAAGCTTTCTGAGTCAGGATAGATTGGGTTTTAAGTATTTGCAGGAAGAAATGTTCCTCACAGTAAAATCAACTTAAATTGGGTCACACTGCTCAGTAGAGCTGAAACAAAAACCAGTGAAAGACACCGAGTGATGCAACCGCAGAAAAGGGCTGTGGTTTCCCGTAAACTGTTATAAACCTGGCGCTGGCTCGCTGGCTCTCAAAACAAGGTCGGAGCTGACAGCACAGCGTGAAGAGTTAGCAACGCCGGATGTACAAGAGCTGTTTTAATCCTGAGAGCGGCCAGTGCCGAGGTCAGCCTTTTGCTCTGCGGCAGACGGCACCCTATGAGTTCTCGTTCCGTTAGCTGACGAGGGAGCGGATTACTAACCCCGTCCACCTTTTTTGGAAACTTAGCGGGGGTTTACTTTGTTCCACTTCGAGCATCTTGGCTGAGGGCCAGGGAGAACGGCTTTGTCGGTGAGGGAGATTACTCGCGTGTGACATCGGGACGGAGGGAGAGGGCAGAATGGCCGTTCTGGGAAAGTATCCCTGTGACTAGAAGATTTCGAACAATGCTGAGAAGGTCATCGCGTGATACGAGTGACTCGGTACAACAAATGAGGTACCTTGCAGAGAGTCTTCAACATTCTTAGAATTCTTCGAGGCAGCAAGGTGGCACAGTGGTTAGCACTGCTGCCTCACAGCGCCAGAGACCTTGATTCAATTCCAGCCTTGGGTCACTGTCTGTGTGGGGTTTGCACATTCTCCCCGGGTCTGCGTGGGTTTCCTCCAGGTGCTCAGGTTTCCTCTCAAAGTCCAAAGATGTGTGTGTCAGGTGGATTGGCCGTGCAAAAGTGACCCTAGTGTCAGGGCATTAGCAGGTAAATATGTTGGGTTATGGGAATAGGGCCTGGGTGGGATTGTGGTCGGTGCAGACTCAATGAGCCAGATGGCCTCCTTCTGCACTGTAGGGATTCTATGATTCTATGAATTACCACAATTCTTCAACCCAGGAGCAGGCCATTCAGCCCATTCTGTCTATGCTGGCGTTTATACTCTGCACCAACAACCTTCCACCCCCCCTTCCCCCGTCATCTCAACCCATCCATCATATCCATTCCTTTTGCCCTCATAGAATAGAATCCCTACAGTGCAGAAGGAGGCCATTCAGCCCATCAGATTTGCACCAACTCTCTGACAGAGCATCTTATCCAGGCCCTACCCCACACCCTGTCAAAGGGTGAAAGGATATGCTGATGGGTTTTGAGAGGAATATAAATGCCAGCATCAATCAGTTGGGCCAAATGGTGTACTTTTGAGCTGGACAATCTATGAGGTACCAGTGGGCCACACATACACATGCCACCAGATGACCCCCCCCTCTCCAAGTGCCTTGTTGCCAGGCTTCTGTCAATGCCACTTTTTAAAAATTCTTTCATAGGATGTGAGCCAGCATGTTGCCTGAACTGACCGGCACGGTGGCACAGTGGGTTAGCACTGCTGCCTCACAGCACCAGGGACCCGGGTTCGATTCCCGGCTCGGGTCACTGTCTGCGTGAAGTTTGCATGTTCTCCCCGTGTCTGCGTGGGTTTCCTCCGGGTGCTCCGGTTTCCTCCCACAGTCCAAAGATGTGCGGGTCAGGTTGATTGGCTGTGTTAAATTGCCCCTTAGTGTCCCGGGATTATTGGGGTAAATGTGTGGGGTTACGGGGATAGGGCCTGGGTGGGATTGTTGTCGGTGCAGACTCGATGGGCCGAATGGCCTCGTTCTGCACTGTATGGATTCTATGCTTCTAATCGCCCCTTGAACTGAGTGTCTCGCTCGGCCATTTCAGGGGGCAGTTGAGAGTCAACCCCATTGCTGTGGGCTCTGGAGTCACATGTAGGCCAGACCGGGTAAGGACGGCAGATTTCCTTTCCATTAAAGAACGAGATGGATTTTTACAACAATCTAAGATAGTGTAATTGTCACCATTACTGAAACTAATTTTATATGAATTTAATATGAATATGAAAATATGAATTTAAATTCCACCAGCTGCCGTGGTGGGATTTGAATCCGTGTCCCCACAGAGCCCTCTGGATTACTAAATCCACTGATAACACCCCGACCCCACAGTCTGTCGCAAGCTGGTCTCTTTAGTAAGATACTAGAAGTTGCAAAACTGATCTTAATCATTGTGAAGATTACCAGCTAAACGTTCTTTATTAAGACTGTAACCTCAGCTGTTAAATTAAAGTTTAAAGTTTCCTGTTAGTTTAAGTTTTTAAGTTTATTTATTAGTCACAAGTCGGCTTACATTAACACTGCAATGAAGTTACTGTGAAATTCCCCTAGTCACTACTCTCTGGCGCCTGCTCGGGTTACACCGAGGGAGAATTTAGCACCTAACCCAGCACGTCTTTCGGACTGTGGGAGGAAACCGGAGCACCCACTGTGCCACCGTGGAAGCCCTCGCAAAGTATTGGACCTTTAAAGAGCAAAAAGACCTCTGGTTCCAAACCAGAGCTGTGCTCGATGTGTTAGGAGGGATAGTGGAGAGGTTGCTCATTCTAGATCTGCGGTAGGGAGATTAAACTCAGCCACTCTCTCTCTCTCTCTCTGCTGCTTTCAGAAAGCTAATGGAATGTTATCCTTCAATAAGGGGCGGCACGGTGGCACAGTAGTTAGCACTGGCTGCCCCACAGCGCCAGGCACCCGGGTTCGATTCCGGCCTCGGGTGACTGTGTGGAGTTTCTCCCTGTGTCTACGTGGGTTTCCTCCGGGTGCTCCAGTTTCCACCCACAGTCCAAAGATGTGCAGGTTAGGCGGATTGGCCATGCTAAATTGCTCCTTAGTGTCCAAAGATGTGCAGTTTAGGGGGATTGGCCATGGTAAATTGCCCCTTAGTGTCCAAAGATGTGCAGGTTAGGTGGATTGGCCATGGTAAATTGTCCCTTAGTGTCCAAAGATGTGCAGGTTAGATGGATTGGCCATGCTAAATTGCCCCTTAGTGTCCAATGATGTGCAGGTTAGATGGATTGGCCATGGTAAATTGCCCCTTAGTGTCCAAAGATGTGCAGGTTAGGGGGATTGGCCACGGTAAATTGTCCCTTAGTGGCCAAAGATGTGCAGGTTAGGGGGATTGGCCACGGTAAATTGTCCCTTAGTGGCCAAAGATGTGCAGGTTAGGTGGATTGGCCATGCAAAATTGCCCCTTAGTATCCAAAGATGTGCAGGTTAGGTGGATTGGCCATGCTAAATTGCCCCTTAGTATCCAAAGATGTGCAGGTTAGGGGGATTGGCCATGCTAAATTGCCTCTTAATGTCCCAAAATGTGTAGATTAGGGGGATTGGCCATGCTAAATTGCCCCTTAGTGTTAGGGGCATTTGCAGGGTAGATAGGTGGGGCTATAGGGATAGGGCATGGGTGGGATTGTTGTTGGTGCAGGCTCGATGGGCTGAATGGTCTCCTTCCGCACTGTGGGGATTCTATGATTCAACAATAATTTTCCACCTCTTCTTCCTGAACTATCCTCATTTTCCTTAATTCCTAAAAATCTATGGCTCTCTATCTTAAATATTCTCAACGGTGGACCACCCACAGTCCTCTGGGAAATAAAATTCCAAGGATTCACAACCCTCTGAGTGAAGAAATGTCTCCTCATCTCAGTCGACCCCCTCCCTTTGAAATTGTGACACCATATTCTAGGTTCCTGAGGCATGAGGAGACATTATCCATCCCGGCTGAAGAATTTAACATGTTTCAAACAGATCGGCCCCTCATTCTTCAAATCTCCAGGGAATATAGACCCAGTTTACTCAGCCTCTCTATCATAGGACAATCCCTTCACCCCAGAAACCCAGTCTTGTGAATTTGCATTGCAATCCTTCCAAGGTAAGTATTTGATTTGGTTTGATTTATTATTGTCACATGTATTAGTACATAGCGAAAAGTATTGTTTCTTGCGCGCTGTACATGTTAGGATGTAACTGGTGACAACTTTGTATCGGATGTAACAATTTGTAAGTGTCAGCTGACCCAGTAAACCAATGATGTGAAGGTCAGCTGACTATAAATAGTCATAGATTCATAGAAGTTTACAGCGTGGAAACAGACCCTTCGGCCCAACTTGTCCGTGCTACCCTTTTTTTTAACCACTAAGCTAGTCCCAATTGCCTGCATTTGGCCCATATCCCTCTATACCCATCGTACCCATGTAACTATCTAAACGCTTTTTAAAAGACAAAATTGTACCCGCCTCTACTACTGCCTCTGGCAGCTCGTTCCAGACACTCACCACCCTCTGTGTGAAAAGATTGCCCCATATTGGACCATATTGTATCTCTCCCCTCTCACCTTAAACCTATGCCCTCTAGTTTAAGACTCCCCTACCTTTGGGAAAAGATGTTGACTATCTAGCTAATCTATGCCCCTCATTATTTTATAGACCTCTATAAGTTCACCCTTCAGCCTCCTACGCTCCAGGGAAAAAAGTCCCAGTCTGTCCAGCCTCTTCTTATAACTCAAACCATCAAGTCCCAGTAGCATCCTAGTAAATCTTTTCTGCACTCTTTCTAGTTTAATAATATCCTTTCTATAATAGGGTGACCAGAACATGTTGCGAATTGTGGGTAGCTTGGAGTGGCCCAGGGCGAGGCCCCAAGTTTGGAGTAATGAAGTTTCTTTATTAAACCCTTTCTTTGATTGAAAAGTTGGAGTAAGTTTTGTTCTATTTTTATTGTCTGCATTTGAAGAGTTCCTTCCAAAGAAACAATACAGACAAAGCATACCGTTCATAGAGAAGGAAAGGAGAGGGTGCAGAATGTAGTGTTACAGTCATAGCTGGGGTGAAGAGAAAGATCAACTTAATGCAAGGTTTAAAAGTTTTTATTTATTTATTAGTCACAAGTAAGGCTTACATTAACACTGCAATGAAGTTACTGTGAAATTCCCCTAGCTGCCACATTCCAGCACCTGTTCAAGTCAATGCACCCTAACCAGCACGTCTTTCAGACTGTGGGAGGAAACCCACGCAGACACAGGGAGAACGTGCAAACTCCACACAGATAGTGACGCCAAGCCGGGAATCGAACCCGGGTCCCTGGCGCTGTGAGGCAGCAGTGCTAACTGTGCCACCGTGATGGCAGCAGGGAAGAAGTTGTTCTTGTATACAGTGTATTGTTTCTTGTACACTATGGAGACAAAGCATACTGTTCATAGAGAAGGAAAGGAGAGGGTGCAGAGTGTAGTGTTACAGTCATAGCTAGGGTGTAGAGAAAGATCAGCTTAATGCGAGGTAGGTCCGTTCAGAAGTCTGACGGCAGCAGGGAAGAAGCTGTTCTTGAGTCGGCTGGTACGTGACCTCAGACTTTTGTATCTTTTTCCTGACGGAAGAAGGTGGGAGAGAGAATGTCCGTGGCCAGTGGGTATTGCCTCTGACTCAGGAAGTGCAGAGTTTGAGTCCCACTTCAGAGACACTTGCACAAAATCCAGAGGCTACGGTGTGGTACTGGGGGAATGCTGCACTATCTGCAGTGCCACCCTGCACGGGAGCCATTCAACTGAGGTGGTCACAAATGATCTCACAGCTGCTATGGGAAGGGGAAAGTCCTTGGCTGTGTCCTGGGCCCCAGTGTCTGCAACCAGTCCTGGTCCCTCCCACGCCGATGCTATAATTAAGAAAGCCCCACCAACGCCTCTACTTTCTCAGGAGGCTATGGAAATTTGGCATGTCCACTACGACTCTCACCAACTTTTACAGATGCACCATAGAAAGCATCCTTTCTGATTGTATCACAGCTTGGTATGGGCTCCTGCTCTGCCCAAGACCGCAAGGAACTACAAAGGAACGAAGCCCAATCCATCACTCAAACCAGCCTCCCATCCATTGACTCTGTCTACACTTCCCGCTGCCTCGGGAAAGGCAGCCAGCATAATTAAGGACCCCACGCACCCCGGACATTCTCTCTTCCACCTTCCTCCGTCGGGAAAAAGATACAAAAGTCTGAGGTCACGTACCAACCGACTCAAGAACAGCTTCTTCCCTGCTGCTGTCAGGTTTTTACAATGGTTCCATGATCATCATTACAGTTTGAATTCGCCTGCCTTATCATAGGTTCATAGAATCCCAACAGTACAGAAGGAGGCCTTTCAGCCCATGGCGTCTACACCGACCATAATCCCACCCAGGCCCTATTTCCATAACCCCACATATTTACCCTGCTAATCCCTTGGCGCAAGGGTCAATTTAGCATGTCCAATCCACCTAACCCACACATCTTTGAACTGTGGGAGGAAACCGGAGCACCTGGAGGAAACCCACACAGACATGGGGAGAACATGCAGACTCCACACAGGCAGTGATCGGAATTGAACCCGGGTCCCTGGCGTGGTGAGGCAGCTGTGCTAACCACTGTGCCACCGTGCCGCCCATTAAGCTGATCTTTCTCTACACCCTAGCTATGGTTGCACCACTGTTTTCTGCACCCTCCCCTTTCCGTCTCCCCTTTGTAATCTATGAACGGTATGCTTTGTCTGTGTAGCGCGCAAGAAACAATACTTTTCACTGTATCCCAAGACATGCAACAATAATAAATCAAATCAAATCGGAGCCGACGATTGCATTGCTGTTTGTGGGATCTTGCTGTGCGCTTGACGGTAAGGTTCTTCGGGACGTCCCTGAGTTTGTGAAAGGTGCAAACGAAATCTTTGGTTTCACTGGCTACATATCATTGGGCCAATGGGAGGCAAGAACAGGAGAGGCTGGTTAGAATGCAGCAATTCTGCGTTTATCAAAACTCCACCCCGGACAATGTCCAGGAAACGGCGTCAGTCCGAGTGACAGAGTCCGTTTGATTTTGCAGTTAAATTTTGCCATCAGCACATTTCCTCCTCCCTTGTTACAGCTTCTCTGATCCCACCATGATAAGAAGACACACGTTCAAACCAAAGTTACACCATTCGTGCACAAGCAAGAGAGAGATGTCAAAACTCTTTATCAGAAAAAGATTTGGCTACTTCTAGGAACACGAGGAGGCCATTCAGCCCCTCTGGCCTGATCCACTGCCATTCACAGGCGGCACAGTGGTTAGCACTGCTGCCTCACAGCGCCAGGGACCCGGGTTTGATTCCGGCCTTGGGTGACTGTGTGGAGTTTGCACGTTCTCCCCGTGTCTGCGTGGGTTTCCTCCTGTTGCTCCGACTCCTCCCACAGTCTAAAGATATGCGGGTTAGGTGGATTGGCCATGCTAAATGGCCCCCTTAGTGTCCAAAGATGTGAAGGTTAGGTGGATTGGCCATGCTAAATTGCCCCTTAGTATCCAAAAATGTGAAGGTTAGGGGAATTGGCCACGCTAAATAGCCCCATAGTGTCCAAAGATGTGAAGGTTAGGTGGATTGGCCATGCTAAATTGCCCTTTAATGCCCAAAGACGTGCGGGTTAGGTGGATTGGCCATGCTAAATTGCCCTTTAATGCCCAAAGACGTGCGGGTTAGGTGGATTGGCCATGCTAAATTGCCCCTTAGTATCCAAAGATGTGAAGGTTAGGGGAATTGGCCATGCTAAATAGCCCCGGAGTGTTCAAAGATGTGCAGGTTAGCTGGATTGGCCATGCTAAATGACCCCTTAGTGTCCAACGATGTGCAGGTTAGGTGGATTGGCCATGCTAAATGTGTGGGATTATGGGGATAGTGTGGGAAGAGGGCCTGGGTAAGATGCTCTGTTTGAGAGTCGGTGCAGACTCAATGGGCCAAATGGCCTCTTCTGCACTGCAGAGATTCTATGATTCTATGGCTGTGATCTAATTCCTTACAACTGCCTTGGTCCTGTAACCCTGTAATGTTCTGGGGACCCGGGTTCGAAAGCCACCAGGGCAGATGGTGGGGTTTGAATTCAATAAGAAGGTCTTGGAATTAAAACTGTAATGATGATCATGGAACCATTGTAAAAACCTAATGTCCCTTTAGGGAAGGAAATCTGCTGTCCTTACACGGTCTGGCCTACATGTGACTCCAGACCCACAGCAATGTGGTTGACTCTTAACTGCCCTTTGAAATGACCCAGTGAGTCTCTCAGCTTGAGGGGAACTAGGGATGGGTAACAAATCAGCGATGCCTCACATCCTATTGAAAAAATATTATCGCCCATTTCCAGCTGCGCTTGAAGGTGGTGAGGCATCCCAAACCCGGCTGCGTAAGTAAGAGTGCCGGGAGTCACAGAGTCATAGAGGTTTACAGCATGGAAATGGGCCCTTCGGCCCAACTTGTCCATGCCGCCCTTTTTTCTAAACCCCTAAGCTAGTCCCAATTGCCCACATTTGGCCCATATCCCTCTATACCCATCTTACCCATGTAACTGTTTAAATGCTTTTTAAAAGACAAAATTGTACCCGCCTCTACTACTACCTCTGGCAACTTGTTCCAGACACTCACCACCCTCTGTGTGACAAAATTGCTCCTCTGCACACTTTTGTATCTCTCCCCTCTCACCATAAACCTATGCCCTCTAGTTTTAGACTCCCCTACCTTTGGGAAAAGATGTTGACTATCTCGCTGATCTGTGCCCCTCATTATTTTATAGACCTCTATAAGATCACCCCTCAGCCTTCTACGCTCCAGAGAGAAAGAGTCTGGAGACATTGATGCTAATCCTGTTTCATCTCAGTCCCTACAGCCCCAACGGTCAACAGCTTTGCAACGGCGGATATCCAAGCCCTCAAGGGAAGGAGGAAGACCACAGAGACATTTCCCCATGCTCCAAGCTCAGTCTCTTCGACAAGTTGACGCTGTCCCAAAACATCTGGCTGCAGCTGGGCGTCGAGCCAGCGCAAGTGAAGGACGTCCTTGGGCGGCAACCTCCAGGGGTAGGTCTCTTACTCTGTAAAGGGGAAGCAGAGCTTCAAACCGTCCACCCTCTCCCGAGATTCTAACCCAAGGTTTAGAAGAGTGAGAGGGGGTCTCATAGAAACTTATACAATTCTAACAGGGTTAGACAGGGTAGATTCAGAAAGAATGTTCCCAATGTGTGCGGGTTATGTGGATTGGCCATGCTAAATTGCCCCCTAGTATCCAATGATGTGCAGGTTAGGTGGATTGGCCATGCTAAATTGCCCCCTAGTGTTCAAAGATGTGCAGGTTAGGTGGATTGACCATGCTAAATTGTCCCTTAGTGTCCAAAGATGTGCAGGTTAGGTGGATTGGCCATGCTAAATTGCCCTTTAGTGTCCAAAGATGTGCAGGTTAGGTGGATTGGCCGTGCTAAATTGCCCCTTAGTGTCCCAAAATGTGCAGGTTAGGGGGATTGGCCATGCTAAATTGTCCCTTACTGTCTCAAGATATGCAGGTTAGGTGGATTGGCTGTGGTAAATTGCCCCTTAGTGTCCAAAGATGTGTAGGTTAGGTGGATTGGTGTTGCTAAATTGCCCCTTACTGTCCAACGATGTGCAGGTTAGGTGGATTGGCCATGCTAAATTGCCCCTTAGTGTCCAAAGTGCAGGTTAGGGGGATTGGCCGTGCTAAATTGCCCCTTAGTGTCCAAAGATGTGCAGGTTAGGTGGATTGGCCGTGCTAAATTGCCCCTTAGTGTCCCAAAATGTGCAGGTTAGGGGGATTGGCCATGCTAAATTGTCCCTTACTGTCTCAAGATATGCAGGTTAGGTGGATTGGCTGTGGTAAATTGCCCCTTAGTGTCCAAAGATGTGTAGGTTAGGTGGATTGGTGTTGCTAAATTGCCCCTTACTGTCCAACGATGTGCAGGTTAGGTGGATTGGCCATGCTAAATTGCCCCTTAGTGTCCAAAGTGCAGGTTAGGGGGATTGGCCGTGCTAAATTGCCCCTTAGTGTCCAAAGATGTGCAGGTTAGGTGGATTGGCCGTGCTAAATTGCCCCTTAGTGTCCCAAAATGTGCAGGTTAGGGGGATTGGCCATGCTAAATTGTCCCTTACTGTCTCAAGATATGCAGGTTAGGTGGATTGGCTGTGGTAAATTGCCCCTTAGTGTCCCAAGATGTGCAGGTTAGGGGGATTGGCCATGCTAAATTGCCCCTTAGTGTCCAAAGTGCAGGTTAGGGGGATTGGCCATGCTGAATTGCCCCTTAGTGTCCAAAGATGTGTAGATTAGGTGGATTGGCCATGCTAAATTGCCCCTTAGTGTCCAAAGATGTGTAGATTAGGTGGATTAGCCATGCTAAATTGCCCCTTAGTGTCCAAAGATGTGCAGGTTAGGTGGATTCGCCATGCTAAATTGCCCCTTAGTGTCCAAAGTGCAGGTTAGGTGGATTCACCATGGTGAATGTGTGGAGTTACGGGGATAGGGCATGGATAAGATACTTTGTCAGGGAGTCAATGCAGACTCGATGGACCAAATGGCCTCTTCTGCACTGTACAGATTCTTTGATTCTATGACTGTAAACTGCATTGGGATGTTAATGTTGTGAAAGGTGCGATAGAAAGCGTGGCCCCTTTAAGGGGGTGACCCCGGAAGGCCACATGACCTGCCTGACCCTGTGGAGTGTTGAGGCGGATGAACATATATTCAGACAGTGCCTTTAACCTATTGGAGGAGGTCTTGTGATGCTGGGGGTAGTGTCCCTACTCCTGGACCAGCAGGTTCAAGTCCCGCTTCAGGACTTGACGGCTGTGGAAGGTGCGATCACAATGTGGCCAGACAGGGTGAGAGAAATCTACTCGTATCGAACTCTTTTTTTCCCTCTCTTTCAGACGTTTTTACTGTGGAGTAATAACTGTGGCAAAAATAAGATCCTAACTGTTCAACTGGGAAATGGAACGCTGGAATTGGAGGACTTCATTGTCAAGGAGGATGGTTCAGGTAAGCCCATCCCGACAGCCGCTTAGCTCTGCTTTCCCAAGGGACGTGGGAATGAACGGGCTAGTGAACCATGAAAGGTATCACAAAGTTATTCGTGTCACAAGTAGGCTTACATTAACACTGCAATGAAGTCACTGTGAAAATCCCCCAGTCGCCACACTCCTGTTCGGGTTACACTGAGGGAGGATTTAGCACGGCCAATGCACCCTAACCAGCACGGTCTTTCGGACTGTGGGAGGAAACCGGAGCACCCGGAGGAGACCCACGCAGACACGGGGGAGAACGTGCAGACTCTGCATAGACAGTGACCCGAGCCGGGAATCGAACCCGGGTCCCTGGCGCTGTGAGGCAGCAGTGCTAACCACTGTGCCGCCTCGCATGATGGCACAGTTGTACCCAGCATGTAGTGAGCCACCCGAGTATCAATCTCACAGCTCCTGTCAGCCTGAATAACAAATCTAATGTTCCTTGTGAGTGTTAGCCAGCTTTTTTACCATGTGTGGGCGTTGTAGCCTGATCCTGATGTTCCACAGCAGCACTTTCTAGAAACATAGAAACTAGAAGCAGGAGGAGGCCATTCGGCCCTTCGAGCCTGCTCCGCCATTCATTTTGATCATGGCTGATCATCAAATTCGATATCCTGACCCCCCCTTCCCCCATATCCCTTGATCCCTTTAGCCCCAAGAGCTATATCTAATTTCTTCTTGAAATCACACAATGTTTTGACCTCAACTACTTTCTGTGGGAGTGAATTCCACCACTCTCTGGGTGAAGACATTTCTCCTCACCTCAGTCCTAAATGACGAAGGAGCAGCGCTCCGAAAGCTTGCGATTCCAGATAAACCTGTTGGACTATAACCTGGTGTCGTGTGACCTCTCATCCAGTCGGAATAAAGGTTTACCCCTTATCCTCAAACTATGATCCCCTAGTTCTGGACACCCCCACCATTGGGAACATTCTTTCTGAATCTATCCTGTCTAATCCTGTTAGAATTTTATAAGTTTCTATGAGATCCCCCTCTCACTCTCCTAAACCCCAATGAATATAATCCTAACCATTGCTTTTTGATTTGATTTGGTTTAGATTTGAGTCATTATTGTCACATGTATTAGTATACAGTGAAAAGTATTGT
Organism: Mustelus asterias; assembly: GCF_964213995.1. Classification (NCBI taxonomy): domain Eukaryota; kingdom Metazoa; phylum Chordata; class Chondrichthyes; order Carcharhiniformes; family Triakidae; genus Mustelus; species Mustelus asterias. The sequence goes on along the minus strand of NW_027593900.1, from coordinate 6,979 downwards.
TTCTTGCGTGCTATACAGACAAAGCATACCGTTCATAGAGAAGGAAAGGAGAGAGTGCAGAATGCAGTGTTACAGTCAGAGCCAGGGTGTAGAGAAAGATCAACTTAATGCGAGGTAGGTCCATTCAAAAGTCTGATGGCAGCAGGGAAGAAGCTGTTCTTGAGTCGGTTGGTACGTGACCTCAAACTTTTGTATCTTTTTCCTGACGGAAGAAGGTGGAAGAGAGAATGTCCGGGTTGCGTGGGGTCCTTAATTATGCTGGCTGCTTTTCCAAGATGGCGGGAAATTGCTTGCAGGTGCAGCAGGTAATTAAGAAGGCAAATGGAATTTTGTCCTTCATTGCTAGAGGGATGGAGTTTAAAAACAGCGAGGTTATGTTGCAGCTGTATAAGGTGCTGGTGAGGCCACACCTGGAGTACTGAGTACAATTTTGGTCTCCTTACTTGAGAAAGGATATACTGGCACTGGAGGGGGTGCAGAGGAGATTCACTGGGTTGATTCCGGAGTTGAGAGGGTTGGCTTATGAGGAGAGACTGAGTAGACTGGGACTATACTCATTGGAATTCAGAAGAATGAGGGGAGATCTTATAGAAACGTATAAGATTATGAAGGGAATAGATAAGATAGAAGCAGGGGAGTTGTTTCCACTGGCGGGTGAAACTAGAACTAGGGGGCATGGCCTCAAAATAAGAAGAAGCAGATTTAGGACTGAGTTGAGGGGGAACTTCTTCACTCAAGGGGTTGTGAATCTGTGGAATTCCCTGCCCAGTGAAGCAGTTGAGGCTACCTCATTGAATGTTTTTAAGGCAAGGATAGATAAATTTTTGAACAGTAAAGGAATTAAGGGTTATGGTGAGCGGGCGGGTAAGTGGAGCTGAGTCCACAAAAAGATCAGCCATGACCTTATTGAATGGCGGAGCAGGCTCGAGGGGCCAGATGGCCCACTCCTGCTCCTAGTTCTTATGTTCTTATTAAGTGTAGATGGAGTCAATGGATGGGAGGCTGGTTTGTGTGATGGATTGGGCTTAGCCTGGATTCATCGCGTCCTTTCTTTTAAATCCGATTGTCACAAAAATAACAAAAGGTAGAAAGGCAAACGGAAAAAAGGCAAATAACAAAGAGTTTACGATGATGTTATCACCACGCACTTTACTCCGAAGAGTTTACCCTGAATTAACAGACGCAGCTCACCGTGGGTGGAACAGGAGGGGAAAATATGTTGAGTTGAAAGACTCAAGAGGAAGTTTGTGAGTACGAGAGTGGAAAAAAAGGGCTCGTTCTGACTGACTTTGTGTAATCCAAGAAACAACAGGTGTTGGCAACACGCCGCGTCGCTACGAGTCGATGGTCTGAATGACTCTCCTCTCCCCAAACACCGTCCCCCCGCCCCTCATGGGGTTCCTAGATCATAGTCATAGAGCCCAGAAAAGGCCCTCCAGCTCATTGAGTCTGCACCAAAAAATAACTAGGAGGGTTGGCATGGTGGCGCAGTGGTTAGCACTGCTGCCTCACAGCCCCAGGGGCCCGGGTTCAATTCCCACTTGCGTCACTGCCTGTGCGAAGTCTGCACGTTCTCCCCGTGTCTACGTGGGTTTCCTCCGGGTGCTCTGGTTTCCTCCCAAAAGACGTGCTGGTTAGGGTGCATTGACCATGCTAAATTCTCCCTCAGTGTACAAGCGCCTGAGTGTGGCGACTAGGGGATTTTCACAGTAACTTCACTGCAGTGTTAACGTAAGCCTCCTTGTGACAGTAATAAATACACGCGCTAATCCCATTTTCCTGTACTTGCCCCATATCCTTGAATGTTATGATGTTCCAAGTGCTCATCCAAATATTTTTTTAAAGATTTCTGGTCTCCACTACCTTCCCAGGCAGTGCATTCCAGATTTCCACCACCCTCTGAGCGATTTTTCAAATCGCCTCTGAATCTTCTGCCCCTCACCCTAAAACTCTGCCCCCTCATGATTAACCCTCAAGCAAGGGGAACAGTTGCTCCCTACTCACCCTGTCCCTATCCCTCATAATCTTTTACTCCTCAATCATGTTCCCCCCTCAGCCTTCTCTGCTCCAGAGAAGACAATCCCAGCCTATCCAGTCTCCCCTTATAGCTCAAACGCTCCATCACAGGCAACATCCTGGGGAACCTCCTCTGTGCCCCCTCTCGTGCTATCACGTAATTAAGACAATCTCAGGTTCATTCTCGATGTCTAATCTCAGCTGGGGGCTGGCTCGGGCTATTGGCCTCAGTACCCACCCTGGTCAGAATCATCAGCCTAGCTTTCTCTGAGAGGGGGGGAGGGAGGAAGGGAAGGAAAGAGGGAGGGGGGGGGGAAGGGAGGGAGCTATGTCAACCCTTTGGCAAGGCTGCGGTTTGAATAGTCTGCACAGTTTCAACCACCATAGAAACATAGAAACTAGAAGCAGAAGTAGGCCATTTGGTCCCTTGAGCCTGTTCCGCCATTCATTTTGATCATGGCTGATCATCGAATTCTATATCCTGATTCCCCCCTTCCTCCCATAGCTCTTGATCCCTTCACCCCAAGAGCTATATCTAATTCCTTCTTGAAATCAGACAATGTTTTGGCCTCAACTACTTTCTGTGGGAGTGAATTCCACGCATTCACCACCCTCTGGGTGAAGAAATTTCTCCTCACCTCAGTTCTAAAAGGTTTACCCCTTATCCTCAAACTATGACCCTTAGTTCTGGACTCCCGCACCATCAGGAACATTCTTTCTGAATCTACCCTGTCTAATCCTGCTAGAATTTTATACGTTCTAGGTAGGGTGGGAAAGAAATATTCCGGCTTTAGCGCTGCAACAGACAAGGTTAACGGAAGACCCGCTGAAAGCACAGTGGTTAGCATTGCTGCCTCACGGTGCCAGGGACCCGGGTTCGATTCCCGGCTTGGGTCACTGTCTGTGCGGAGTCTGCACATTCTCCCCGTGTCTGCGTGGGTTTCCTCCGGGTGCTCCGGTTTCCACCCACACTCCAAAGATGTGCAGGTTAGGTGGATTGGCCATGCTAAATTGCCCCTTAGTGTCCAAAGATGCGCAGGTTAGGTGAATTGGCCATGCTAAATTGTCCCTTAGGGGGGTTGGGGTGGGGGGGTGGGGGTGGTGGTTTGAGTGGCTAAAGAATGAGGGGTTATTTGAAACAACATTTGGTGCATAGGTAACCATGGAAACAGACCGAGGGTCATCATTGCTGGGTTAAAATGGGAAGAAATATTTTCGTGGACAGAGAAAATAAGATAAATGTGCATTTATATATATAGCCTTTTACAATCTCAGGATGTTCCAGAGAACTTTCCAGCCAGCTCTGATATATTCGCTGTTGTAATGGAGGTCACTTAGCAACCAATTTGTGTACAGTGAGATCCCACAAACAGACTTGTGATGAGGGTGTGAATTGTAATGTTGATAAATGTTAGCCCACATCCCAGGAAGAACTCCACCGCTCTTGTTCCAAAACAGTGTCTTGGTGGGAGCAGACGGAGTCTCAGTTTAATGCTATCTGAAAAACAGCACCTCTGGCAATGCAGCTCCCCCTCAATACTGCACAGCCAGTATCCACCTTGATTTATTTGTGCCCAAGTCTCGGGGATGGGACAAGGACTGGCAACGTCTGACGGTGAGGCACAAATGTGAGCAACTGAGCCTCGGCTGTGAGAGGAAGAGAAAGTGGGAGAGAGAGAGAGAGAACAAGCAAGGGAGAGAGAGAGAGGGTGGGGAGAGAGAAAGGGGGAGAGAGAGAGAGAGAGAGAGAAAGAGAGAGAGGATGGGAGAGAGAGAGAGCATGAGCGAGGGAGAGGGAGGGTGAGGAGAGAGAAAGGGAGAGTGAGAGAGAAAGAGAGAGAGGGTGGGAGAGAGAGAGAGCATGAGCGAGGGAGAGGGAGGGTGGGGAGAGAGAAAGGGAGAGTGAGAGAGAGAGAAAGAGAGAGAGGGTGGGAGAGAGAGAGAGCATGAGCGAGGGAGAGAGAGGGTGGGGAGAGAGAAAGGGAGAGTGAGGGTGGGAGAGAGAGAGAGAGAGAGAGAAAGAGAGAGAGGATGGGAGAGAGAGAGCATGAGCGAGGGAGAGGGAGGGTGGGGAGAGAGAAAGGGAGAGTGAGAGAGAGAGAGAGAAAGAGAGAGAGGGTGGGAGAGAGAGAGAGAGCATGATCGAGGGAGAGAGAGGGTGGGGGAGAGAGAAAGGGAGAATGTGAGAGAGAGAGTAAGAGAGGGAGGGTGGGAGAGAGAGAGAGCATGAGCGAGGGAGAGAGAGGGTGGGGGAGAGAGAAAGGGAGAATGTGAGAGAGAGAGTAAGAGAGGGAGGATGGGAGAGAGAGAGAGCATGAGCGAGGGAGAGAGAGGGTGGGGAGAGAGAAAGGGAGAGTGTGAGAGAGAGAGAGAGAGAAAGAGAGAGAGGGTGGGAGAGAGAGAGAGCATGAGCGAGGGAGAGAGAGGGTGGGGGAGAGAGAAAGGGAGAATGTGAGAGAGAGAGAGAGTAAGAGAGGGAGGGTGGGAGAGAGAGAGAGCATGAGCGAGGGAGAGAGAGGGTGGGGGAGAGAGAAAGGGAGAGTGAGAGAGAGAGAGAGAGAGAGAGAGAGGGAGGATGGGAGAGACAGAGAGCATGAGCGAGGGAGAGAGAGGGTGGGGGAGAGAGAAAGGGAGAGTGAGAGAGAGAGAGAGAGGAGGGGAGAGAGAGAGAGAGGAGGGGAGAGAGTGAATGCAAGAGAGAGAAAGGGAGAGGCCTGTGGGGTGGCAGAGTGGTTAGCACTGCTGCCTCACAGAGTCAGGGACCTGGGTTCGATTCCCGGCTTGGGTCACTGTCTGTGTGGAGTCTGCATGTTCATCCTGGTGCTCCGGTTTCCTCCCACATTCTGAAAGGTGTGCTGTGACCCGAACAAGCGCTGGATTGTGGCGACAATGGGAATTTCACAGTAACTTCATTGCAGTGTTAACGTCAGCCTGCTTGTGATTAATAACTTAACTTTAATTTAACTTTGAGAGAGTGAGAGAGAGAGAGAGGGTGAGCGAGAAAGAGAGAGAGAAAGAGAGGCAGAGTGAGAGAGAGAGAGAGGGGGAGACGGAGAGAAAGAGAGGGGGAGATGGACAGGGAGAGAAATGGAGTGAGAGAGAGAGGGAGACAGAAGGAGAGAGAGGCAGAGTGAGGGAGTGTGAGAGAGATACCAAGACGGGGGGAGAAAGATGTAGAGAAGAGATGACATGCTTTATCACAAGGAGCTGTTGTGACAAGAGTTACTCACTTTATTTAAAATTAACTAATGGGAAAATGGGACGGGGAGAGGGTCCGGAAATGGTCTCAGAGCGGATTACTCCAGTCGGGGAGCTAACATTGACCATGAGGGGCCGAATAGCATCTTCTTGCACCAACATTTTGATGAGATTAAGCAGTATGTGTGCATTTTGGTACTGTTTTTCGGTATTTGTCACGGAAATTATCTGATTAAATAAGATCCCCCTGGCGAGGCAGGAAAGATATTGTCATGAGCTGAAACTCTAGAAAATCTCTCCACACTTTCCGCTTGTCGGTCGGTGCTGTGCGTGTCTTGTGGATGGAGGGAGGGTTAACTGAAGCTCAAAGTACCCAGTGTTGTGTTGATTCCAGACTGTTTTCTGTACATCATCTCTGCCTTTTCCATCCAGCCCTCGCTTGTTTTCTTAATTTGACTTGTTTTCTTAATTAGTTTGTAACCTAGAATTCTACTGACAAAGGGAAAAAGTAACAATTCGATCATATCTGCTGTTTTTCCTAACCTCAAACCCTGACTCTGAAGGTAACATCATTTGAATGCTGACTACTCTCTAGTGAGGGAGTGCTGCATTGTCTGAGATCCCGTCTTTCGTTCGAGACATTGAAACTGAGGTCCTTTCATATGGGTGTAGGTAAAAGATCGCACGACCACTTTTAAAAGACAAACAGGGCAGGCTTCTCCCCATTGCTGTGAGACTAATGTTCATCCCGTAAAGAATGTTAGTCTGCTCATTATCCGGCCTCTGCTTGTGGGGGCTTGCTGTGTGTAAATTGGCTGCCATGGTTTGTGAAGTGAGTCCACCTCAATAGTAATCTGTTGACTGCAAAACACTTTGGGGTGTCCTGGAGTTGTGAAAGTTGCTATATAAATGCAAATCTTGCTCACACACACACTGATGCATACACACATACACTGACACACACACACACACTCACGCTGACACACATACACTCACACACACTGACAGACACACACATACACTCACACACACTGGCACACACACACACTGATGCATACACACATACACTTACACACACACACACACTCACGCTGACACACATACACTCACACACACTGACAGACACACACATACACTCACACACACTGGCACACACACACACACATAGGGCGGCACGGTAGCACAGTGGTTAGCACTGCTGCTTCACAGCTCCAGGGTCCCGGGTTCGATTCCAGGCTCGGGTCACTGCCTGTGTGGAGTTTGCACATTCTCCTCGTCTCTGCGTGGGTTTCCCCCGGGTGCTCCGGTTTCCTCCCACAGTCCAAAGATGTGCGGGTTAGGTTGATTGGCCAGGTTAAAAATTGCCCCTTAGAGTCCTGGGATGCATAGGTTAGAGGGATTAGCGGGTAAATATGTGGGGGTAGGGCCTGGGTGGGATTGTGGTCGGTGCAGACTCGATGGGCCGAATGGCCTCCTTCTGCACTGTAGGGTTTCTATGATGATTTCTATGAGACGGTGGCACAGTGGTTAGCACTGCTGCCTCACAGCGCCAGGGACCCTGATTCGATTCCCGGCTTGGGTCACTGTCTGTGCGGACTTTGCACGTTCTCCCCGTGTCTGCATGGGTTTCCTCCGGGTGTTCCGGTTTCCTCCCACAGTCCGAGAGACGTGCTGGTTAGGGTGCATTGGCCGTGCTAAATTCTCCCTCAGTGTAACCCGAACAGGCGCCGGAGTGTGGCGACTAGGAGATTTTCATAGTAACTTC
>NW_027593899.1:0-25102 GCF_964213995.1 Mustelus asterias | reverse complement strand
CAAATAGGAGTGAAGTGGAACTCTGGCAGTGATTGCTGCTCCTCAGAAGATTGGGCCCATTTCTGAAGACTCCAAAGAGGGTGGGCGGTGGGGGGTGGGGGGGGGGGGGGGGGGGGGGTGGGTGGGGGGGGGGCGATGGTGTTGTCGTTGGAGAGTCAAATCTGTTGAAGCTTTTGGAAGTGGAAGACAGCAGGAGATGCTCCAGTTTGGATACGTGCAGCCTGACAGGGGATCCATCAATGATTGGCTGTTCTCACTGGAAAGACGGAGGGTGAGGGGTGACCTAATAGAGGTGAATAAAATTATGAAAGGCATAGATAGGGTGAACAGTGGGAGGCTTTTTCCCAGGTCGGTGGTGACGTTCACGAGGGGGTCATAGGTTCAAGGTGAGGGGAGGGAGGTTTAACACGGATATCAGAAGGACGTATTTTACGCAGAGGGTGGTGGGGGCCTGGAATGCGCTGCCGGGCAAGGTGGTGGAGGCGGACACACCGGGAACGTTTAAGACTTATCTAGATAGCCACATGAACGGAGTGGGAATGGAGGGATACAAAAGAATGGTCTAGTTTGGACCAGGGAGCAGCGCGGGCTTGGAGGGCCGAAGGGCCTGTTCCTGTGCTGTATTGTTCTTTGTTCTTTGTTGTTCTTTGTTCAGCTGTTAGCTTATGAGATCATAATCTTTTGACTGAATAACAGACTAATTAACAAATTAAGCAACTAAATTAATGTGATCGTCCGTTAAACGGACATTCTGACTGGTGGATAAGGATTCAAAGAAAATTTTGTGAACTATATCAGAAAGGTTATTTATTTATTCGTAAGGCTTACATTAACACTGCAATGAAGTTACTGTGAAATTCCTCTAGTCACCACACTCCGGCACCTGTTCGGGTCAATGCACCCTAACCAACATGCCTTTCAGACTATGGGAGGAAACCGGAGCACCCGGAGGAAACCCACGCAGACACGGGGAAAAAGTGCAGACTCCACACAGACAGTGACCCAAGCTGGGAATCGAACCCAGGTCCCTGGCGCTGTGAGGCAGCAGTGCTAACCCACTGTGCCACCGTGCCACCCCAATGTTGATCTGAGGAGATTAATAGAGTAGATACCTTCATTCTAAAGTTTAAAGTTTATTTATTAGTGTCACAAGAAAGGCTTGCATTAACACTGCAATGAAGTTACTGTGAAAATCCCCTCGTCGCCACACTCCGGTGCCTGTTCGGGTAACACTGAGGGAGAATTTAGCACAGCCAATGCACCCTAACCAGCACGTCTTTCAGACTGTGGGAGGAAACCGGAGCACCCGGAGGAAACCCACGCAGACACAGGGAGAACGTGCAGACTCCGCATGGACAAGCCGGGAATTGAACCCGGGTCCCTGGCGCTGTGAGGCAGCCGTGCTAACCACTGTGCCGCCATGCCACCCAAGACCAGGATGCGAACCTGGGTCTCAGCAAAGTGCCAATTCCTAACCTCTGGACACCAGGGCTCATATAATGAGAACTGTAGCCGACAGGGTTCAAATCTACCTGGAGAAACCCCAATGGATTTCGCATCCATCACCTTAACCACTCGATCAAGAATACATTATAAATTATCACCGAGGATTGGTGCTTAATTAGACAATGACCTTCACATGTGTGTCTCGACAATATAACGAATATACCCTGAATAATCTTGCCCCCTTAATAGAATGCCTACTGAAGGAGGCCAATCGGCCCATCGAGCCTGCATCGACAACAATCCCACCCTATCCCCATAACCCCACATATTGACCCTGCTAATTCCCCCGACACTAGGGTCAATTTAGCACGGCCAATCCATCTAACTTGCACATCTTTTGGACTGTGGGTGGAAACCTGAGCACCCGGACGAAACCCACGCAGAGACGGGGAGAACGTGCAAACTCCACACAGGCAGTGACCCAAGCCGGGAATCGAACCCGGGTCCCTGGCGCTGTGAGGCAGCAGCGCTAACCGCTGTGCCGCCGTGCCGCCTCTTCACGGATGTCACGGATTTACACGGCACAGAAGGAGGCTGTTCGTTCCATCATGCTGGTGCTAGCCCCGTGAAAGATTCGGTCCCTAAAATCAAAGCAAAATCCTGCAGAGGCTGGGAATCCGAAATAAAATTCTCAGTCACCTCCGAAAGGAAACCAGAGCACCCGGAGGAAACCCACGCAGACACAGGGAGAATGTGCAGACTCCGCACAGACAGTGACCCAAGCTGGGAAATAAAGACCAAGTAAGGGCAGAAGGTTTCTGTTTAAGTTTAGTTAGGGCATCACGGTCACGACCTTGGCTGATTTAGGTAATGTCCTGAGAGCGCTGGAAGCAAATACAATCACATTGACGCAGTGGGCTGTGTGATATCTTCAACCAGGCTAATGAGGTCGGCTCGCTAGAGTATGAACAACCTGATGGGTCCTAATTGGTGGTTAAATCAGGGAGCCTCGAGCTCCCGATTTAAAGCAGGTGTGTCAGACTCCCTGCCTGCATTTCAGCAGGGAGCAACTGGAGAGCTGGCTGTGTACAGATGTATGGTGTAAATCAAGTAACTTGGTGACAGACTATTTCCTCGGGTGGATGTAGCTGTTACAAGGGGGCATAACTATAAGGCTGGTGGTGGGAGATATAGGAGGGATGCCCGAGGTAGGTTCTTTACGCAGAGAGTGGTTGGGGTGTGGAATGGACTGCCTGCAGTGAGAGTGGAGTCAGACACTTTAGGAACTTTCAAGCGGTTATTGGATAGGCACATGGAGCACACCAGGATGATAGGGAGTGGGATAGCTTGATCTTGGTTTCGGAAAAGGTTCGGCACAACATTGTGGGCCGAAGGGCCTGTACTGTGCTGTACTGTTCTCTGTTCTATGTTCTATGACAGGACTTTCGCCTCCGTGGAGTTATTACAGGCTGGTTCTCTTTTGTTTCTTCAGAAGGAACTCTTCAAACGCAGACAATAAAAATATAACAAAACTTATTCCAACTTATACACAGAAAGGGTCTAATAAAGAAACTTCATTACTCCAACACTTGGGGCCTCGCCCTGGGCCAATCCAAGCTCCCCCACAATTCCCAACAGGTTCTTATTCATAGTGGGTCAGCTGACCATCACATCATTCTGTCATTGGTTCCATGGATTACTGGGTCAGCTGACCCTTACAGCTTGTTACCATTGGTCACATTACATCCGATACAAAGTTGTCACCGGTTACGTTCTGACACCCTTTAGAGAAGAGAAGGTGAGGGGGGGGGATGTTAATAAATTGTGAATTGCTTTGATGGAGAAGATAAGGAGAAACTGTTTCCATCGTCAGGAGGGTGAGTCAGAGGCCACAGAATTTAGCATTTTTAAAAATTCATTAACGGGATGTGGGCGTCGCTGGCCGGGTCCAGCATTTATTGCCCATCCCTAACTGCCCTTGAGAAGGTGGTGGGTGAGCCACCATCTTGAACCCGCTCCAGACTGTATGGTGTAGGTACATCCCCAATGCTGTTAGGGAGGGAGTTCCAGGATTTTGACCCAGCGACAGTGAAGGAACGACCGATACATTTCCAAGTCAGGATGGCGAGTGACTCGGAGAGGGAACCTGTAGGCGGTGGTGTTCCCCAAGTATCTGCTGCTGTTGTCCTTCTAGATGCGAGAGATAATGGATTTGGAAGTTAGTAGTTAGGGTGGCACAGTGGTTAGCTGCCTCACAGCGCCGGGGACACGGGTTCGATTCCCGGCTTGAGTCACTGTCTGTGCGGAGTTTGCACGTTCTCCCCGTGTCTGCCGTGGGTTTCCACCGGGTGCTCCGGTTTCCTCCCACGGTCCAAAAATGTACAGGTTAGATGGATTGGCCATGCTAAGTTGCCCCTTAATGTCTGGGGGACTAAATGGTTATGGGGATAGGGCCTGGGTGGGATTGTGGACGGTGCAGACTTGACGGGCCGAATGGCCTCCTTCTGCACTGTAGGGATTCTATGATCATGATCGCACAGGCTTGGAGGGCCGAAGGGCCTGTTCCTGTGCTGTACTTTTCTGTGATGTGGAGTTGCTGACGTTGGACTGGGGTAAGCACAGTAAGAAGTCTCACAACACCAGGTTAAAGTCCAACAGGTTTATTTGGTAGCACAAGCTTCATCCTTCACCTGATGAAGGGGCAGCGCTCCAAAAGCTCGTGCTACCAAATAAACCTGTTGGACTTTAACCCGGTGTTGTGAGACTACTTACTGTACTTTTCTTTGTTCTTTGTTTTGGAAGTCCTGGAAAAATCTGTGGCGAGCGAAACGGAGTTAAGCGGAGGGATTTTCCAGCTTTTCCCACCAGCAGGATCTTCTGGACCCACCAATGGCGATGTGATTTCCCCTTCCCTGCACCCCCCACACCCCCATCCACCACCAATTCCACCCGCAACAGGTTCCCCAGGGACACGACGAGCGAATCACACAAAGAGCCGTAGACCTCAGCGGGGCCGAGGATCCCGCTGGTGGCCAGTAGCGAGCTACCTCCACTGGCGGGAAACACGCCACGGGAGGGTCTGGAAAATCCCTCCCAATCCAATATGATTTCTTCAGAAACCTTCGCAAGAAGAGTCACAGCGATTCGAAACATCAACTCTGTTTCTCTCTCCACAGACGCTGCCAAGCCTGCTGAGTTTTCATAGCGTTTTCTATTTCTATATTAAATTGGTTCCACTCACTCACTCTTTCCCTACAGCCTGCAATGTTTTGACCTTTCCAATGATCCAATTTTCTTTTTAAAGGTTTCTATTGAATCTGCTTCCTCTCTTCCTGTCTGCCAAAGAATTCTAAATCATTAAAACTCAACAGGACAAAGCATCCCAGATTGGCCTTCCATCCATTGACTCCATCTACACTTCTCGCTGCCTCGGGAAAAGCAGCCAGCATAATTAAGGACCTCACGCCGCCCCGGACATTCTCTCTTCCACCTTCTTCCGTCGGGAAAAAGGTGCAAAAGTCTGGGGTCACATCATGGAATCATAGAAACCCTACAGTGCAGAAAGTGGCCATTTGGCCCATCGAGTCTGCACCGACCACAATCCCACCCAGGCCCTACTCCATATCCCTACATATTTATCCACTAATCCCTCTAATCTACGCATCTCAGGACACTAAGGGGCAAATTTAGCATGGCCAATCAACCTAACCTGCACATCTTTGGACTGTGGGAGGAAACCGGAGCACCTGGAGGAAACCCACGCAGACACGAGGAGAATGTGCAAACCCCACACAGACAGTGACCTAAGCCGGGAACCGAACCCAGGTCCCTGGAGCTGTGAAGCAATGGGGTCACGTACCAACTGACTCAAGAACAGCTTCTTCCCTGCTGCTGTCAGACTTTTGAATGGACCTCCCTAGCATTAAGTTGATCTTTCTCTACACCCTAGCTATGACTGTAACACTACATTCTGCACTCTCTTTTCCTTCTCTATGAACGGTATGCTTTGTCCGTATAGCGTGCAAGAAACAATACTTTTCACTGTATACTAATACATGTGACAAGAATAAATCAAATCAAATCATATCAAATCATATCAAATTAACTCCCCCCACCACTGACGCAAGGTGAGAGCCGTGTGAACCATCTACAAGATGCATGCTGCTACTCGCCAAGGCTCCTACAACAGCGATTTCCAAACACGTCATCTCTACCATCTTAGAAGGACACCAGCAGCAGATATCCTGGGGAACACCACCACTTGCAAGTTCCCCCTCCGAGACACTCACCATCCTGACTTGGAAATATATCGGCCGTTCCTTCGCAGTCGCTGGGTCAACATCCTGGAGCTCCCTTCCTAACAGCACTGTGGGTGTACCTACACCACACAGTCTGGAGCGGGTTCAAGATGGCGGCTCACCCACCACCTTCTCAAGGGGCAATTAAGGATGGGCAATAAATGCTGGGCCCGGCCAGCGACGCCCACCTCCCGTAAATGAATTTTTTTTAATGCTCAATTCTGTGCCCTCTGGCTACTCACCCTCCTGACGCTGGAAACACTTTCTCCTTATCTTCTCCATCAAAGTCATTCACAATTTATTAACATCCCCCCCTCACCTTCTCTTCTCTAAAGGAAAACCAGCCCACAGATTCAATGTCACTGAATTTGCCTCCGGCAGACTCAAGACTTTATCTACATCATCCAAGGCCGTGCTAAAATACGCCCAGGAAATGATGATCCAGCGCATGGAGCTTTCATTACCAGCTGTATACTGGGTAAACAGTCGCTTTCTTCTGATAAAGTGACTTCTGCGTTATAGGAGCAGCTGCCTCACAGCGCCAGGGACCCCCAGGTTCGATTCCCGGCTTGGGTGACTGTCTGTGTGGAGTCTGCACGTTCTCCCCATGTCTGTATGGGTTTCCTCCGGGTGTCCCGGTTTCTTCCCACTGTCAAAAGATGTGCAGGTTAGGTGGATTGGCCATGCTAAATTGCCCCTTAGTGTCCAAAGATGTGTAGGTTAGGTGGATTGGCCATGCTAAATTGCCCCTTAGTGTCCAAAGATGTGTAGGTTAGGTGGATTGGCCATGCTAAATTGCCCCTTAGTGTCCAAAGATGTGTAGGTTAGGTGGATTGGCCATGCTAAATTGCCCTTAGTGTCTAAAGATGTGCGGATTAGGTGGATTGGCCATGCTAAATTGCCCCTTAGTGTCCAAAGATGTGTAGGTTAGGTGGATTGGCCATGCTAAATTGCCCTTTAGTGTCCAAAATGCACAGGTTAGGTGGATTGGCCATGCTAAATTGCCCCTTAGTGTCCAAAGATGTGTAGGTTAGGTGGATTGGCCATGCTAAATTGCCCCTTAGTGTCTAAAGATGTGCGGATTAGGTGGATTGGCCATGCTAAATTGCCCCTTAGTGTCCAAAGATGTGTAGGTTAGGTGGATTGGCCATGCTAAATTGCCCTTAGTGTCTAAAGATGTGCGGATTAGGTGGATTGGCCATGCTAAATTGCCCCTTAGTGTCCAAAGATGTGTAGGTTAGGTGGATTGGCCATGCTAAATTGCCCTTTAGTGTCCAAAATGCACAGGTTAGGTGGATTGGCCATGCTAAATTGCCCCTTAGTGTCCAAAGATGTGTAGGTTAGGTGCATTGGCCATGCTAAATTGCCCCTTAGTGTCTAAAGATGTGCGGATTAGGTGGATTGGCCATGCTAAATTGCCCCTTAGTGTCCAAAGATGTGTAGGTTAGGTGGATTGGCCATGCTAAATTGCCCCTTAGTGTCTAAAGATGTGTAGGTTAGGTGGATTGGCCATGCTAAATTACCCTTTAGTGTCCAAAATGCACAGGTTAGGTGGATTGGCCATGCTAAATTGCCCCTTAGTGTCTAAAGATGTGCGGATTAGGTGGATTGGCCATGCTAAATTGCCCCTTAGTGTCCAAAGATGTGGAGGTTAGATGGATTGACCATGCTAAATTGCCCCTTAATGTCCCAAGATGTGCTGGTTAGGGGGATTGGCCATACTAAATTGCCCCTTGTGTCCAAAGATGTGCTGGTTAGATGCATTGGCCGTGCTAAATTCTCTCTCAGTGTACCCGAACAAGCGCCAGAGTGTGACGACTTAGGGATTTTGACAGTAACTTCACCGCAGTGTTAATGTAAGCCTACTTGTGATTAATAAATAAACATTAACTTTAAATTGTGTCCATAGATGTGCAGGTTAGGTGGATTGGCCGTGCTAAATTCTCCCTCAGTGTACCCGACCAGGCGCTTGAATATGGCACGTAGGGGATTTTCACAGTAACTTCATTGCAGTGTTAACGTAAGCCGACTTGTGACACTAATAAATAAACTTAAACTAAAAGAATTCAAACTGGCAACTTTCCCTTCGAAATGTGCCATTCTCAGAGTTAACCATTTCTGCCCCTGCAAAGCTAACACCAGCAGCTTGCTTTGCATAGAATCACAGAATCTACAGTGCAGAAGGAGGCTATCTGGCCCATCGAGCCTGCACCACGAACAATCCCACCCAGGTCTTACCCTCGTAACCCCACATATTTAACCGCCTAAGTCCCTTGACACTAAGGGGCAATCTAGCACAGCCAATCCGCCTAACCCACACATCTTTGGAGTGTGGGAGGAAACCGGAGCACCCGGAGGAAACCCACGCAGACACAGGGGAGAACGTGCAGACTCCACACAGACAGTGACCCCAAGCCGGGAATCGAACCCGGGTCCCTGGCGCTGTGAGGCAGCAGTGCTAACCCACTGTGCCGCCAGGCATGTTTGCATAATTCACACAGCCGGGTCACATTACATCCCAGGTGAGCTTAGTTTTGCAGGGAATAGCACCAAACCAGCGGGCAGAAGTGGGGGGAGCAAGGAAGAGAGAATGTTTTCCCACAAGAGGCAACTTTTCAGTATTCTGATGATGGAGGAAAATCACCCCAAAACATCTTGTGGCACAGTGGCACAGTGGTTAGCACTGCTGCTTCACAGCTCCAGGGACCTGGGTTCGATTCCCGGCTTGGGTCACTGTCTGTGTGGAGTTTGCACATTCTCCTCGTGTCGGCGTGGGTTTCCTCCGGGTGCTCTGGTTTCCTCCCACAGTCCAAAGATGTGCGGGTTAGGTTGATTGGCCATGCTAAAAATTGCCCCTTATTGTCCTGAGATGCGTATGTTAGAGGCATTAGTGGGTAAAATATGGGGGTAGGGCCTGGGTGGGATTGTGGTCGGTGCAGACTCGATGGGCCAAATGGCCTCTTTCTGTACTGTAGGGTTTCTATGTTGGACTTTTAAATTTTATTTAAAGTTTATTTGTTAGTGTCACGAGTGGGTTTACATTAACACCGCAATGAAACATAGACAATAGGTGCAGGAGTAGTCCATTCGGCCCTTCGAGCCTGCACCGCCATTCAATATGATCATGGTTGATCATGCACTTTCAGTATCCCACTCCCGCTTTCTCTCCGTCCCCAGGAATGACCAGAAGTCACTGTGAAAACCCCCTAGTCGCCACACTCTGGCCCCTGTTAGGGTACGCTGAGGGAGAATTTAGCGCGGCCGATGTGTCCAACCAGCACGTCTTTCGGACTGTGGGAGGAAACCCACGCAGACATGGGGGAGAACGTGCAGACTCCCCACGGACAGTGACCCAAGCCAAGAATCGAACCCGGGTCCCTGGTGTGGGTAATACGATGAGAAAGACAGTGAAAGTCACACAATTTTGCTGTCGTCTGCAAATTTACTAACCGTGCCTCCTACATTCTCATCCAAATTGACAAACAGTGGAACCAGCACTGATCCCTGCGACACACCGCTGGTCACAGGCCTCCAGTCTGAAACACAACCCTCTACCGCCATCCTCTGTCTCCGACAAGCAAGCCAACTTTGTATCCAATTGGCTAGTTCACCCTGGATCCCATGTGATATAACCTTACTGACCAGTCTGCCATGCGACATCTTGTCCAAGGCCTTGCCAAAGCCCATGTAGAGAATGTCTACCGCACTGCCCTCCTCTATTTTCTTCATCACCCCTTCAAAAAACTCAATCAAATTTGTAAGACATGATTTCTCACGCCACACTGACTCTCCGTAATCAGTCCTTGCCTTTCCAAATGCCTGTAGATTCAGAATCCCTCCAATAACTCACCCATCGCTGACGCTAGGCTCAGCGGGTCTGTAATTGCCTGGCTTTCCCCTGTCGCCTTTCTTAAATAACGGTGCAACACTTGCCTCCCTCCAGTCTTCCGGCACCTCACCCGTGGCTGTCGATGATACAAGTATCTCCGCTCGGGGCCCCCGCAATTTCTTCCCTAGCTTCCCACAATGTCCTGGGATGCACTTGATCAGGTCCCGGGGATTTATCTAACTTTGCGCGTCATCAGCAAACTTGAAAATCAAGTTGGAGGGGAATTTGGCCACACATCTTTATCCTGGCAGTCCCCTTGACACTCAGGGGCAATTTAGCATGGGCAATCAACCTAACCTGCACATCTTTGGACATTAAGGGGCAATTTACCATGGCCAATCCACCTAACCCACACATCCTTGGACTGTGGGAGGAAACCGGAGCACCCGGAGGAAACTCATGCAGACACGGGGAGAATGTGCAAACTCCACATGGACAGTGACCCGAGCATCTTTGGACACTAAGGGACAATTTAGCATGGCCAATCCCCCTAACCTGCACATCTTTGGACACTAAAGGGCAATTTAGCACAGCCAATCCACCTAACCTGCACATCTTTGGACACTAAGGGGCAATTTAGCATGGCCAATCCACCTAACCCACACATCTTTGGACACTAAGGGGCAATTTAGCATGGCCAATCCACCTAACCCACACATCTTTGGACACTAAGGGGCAATTTAGCACAGCCAATCCATCTAACCTGCACATCTTTGCGCACTATGGCAATTTAGCATGGCCAATCCGTCTAACCTGCACATCTTTGGACACTATGGGGCTATTTAGCATGGCCAATCCACCTAACCTGCACAACGTTGGACACTAAGGGGCAATTTAGCATGGCCAATCCACCTAACCTACAAATGTTAGGACACTAAGGGGCAATTTAGCATGGCCAATCCATCTAATCCGCACATCTTTGGACACTAAGGGGCAATTTAGCATGGCCAATCAACCTAACCTGTACATCTTTGCCTTTGACAGGAAACCTGAGCACCCAGACATAGGGAGAACATGCAAACTGCACACACAGTGTCACCCAAGGCCGGAATCAAACCAGGGTCCCTGGCGCTGTGAGACAGCAGTGCTAACCACTGTGCAATCGTGCCGCCCTGTAGGGAGTGTGGCAGCCAATTTGCACACAGCAAGCTCCCACCAACAGGAATGCGATAATGACCAGACCTCTGATTGAAGGGCAAATACTGGCCAGGACACTGGAGAGAACTTCCCCTGCTCCCAGAAACTTGAGGTCTTTTGATTTCACCCAATGGAGACTTGGTTTAAACATCTGATCAGAAGCGGCATCTCTGGCAGTGCAGCACTCCCTCAACACTCCACATCAGCTTAGATATCTAAATCCTAGGGCTGGATTTTCCAGCCCTTCCCATCAGTGAGATCTTCCAGTCCTGCCCTAAGACGAACCCCCATGGTGTGTTGCCTGGCAGTGAGACAGGCAAGCCACGCAAAACGCCGTAGACATCAGCAGGACTGGAAGATCCCACCATCGGCCAATGGCGTGCCCCCTCCATGACTGGAAAACCAGCCACGGGCGGGACAGAAATTCTAGCCTCCAGAGTGTGCTTGCACTCAACAATCTTCAGACGCAAGATTGTCGAACACTGAGACACAGCTGACCCTCAATACATAACATAATTTGGGAAGTTCCAAAAAATTCTCATCGTGGCCTAGTGATATTATCGCTAGACTATTAATCCAGAAACTCAGCCAATGTTCTGGGGGACCCGGGTTCGAATCCCGCCACGGCAGATGGTGGAATTTGAATTCAATACAAAATATCTGGAATTAAGAATCTACTGATAACCATGAAACCATTGTCAGAAAAACCCATCTGGTTCACTAATGTCCCTTAGGGAAGGAAATCTGCCGTCCTTACCCAGTCTGGCCTACGTGACTCCAGAGCCACAGCAATGTGGTTGACTCTCAACTGCCGTCCAAGGGCAACCAGGGATGGGCAATAAATACCCACGGCCCATGAATGAGTAAAAGAAACAATATATTTCATATAGGTGGCACAGCGGCAGAAATAACAGCAAACTCCAGATTAAACCTGATCCTGTATCACAAAAACTCAAAAATTACTCAAGATTCATCGTCTGTGAAAGTATAGATTCGTTATTGATGCGCGATTAAATCACTCGGGAGGCTGGATCGTACCCGGGAAATAAAGGCTTTTATTAGTAACAAGAATGGAGCATACTGCATAACAATACAATCCCAGACTAAAGGGTCACCAGGCAGTGCAGTGACCTTTATACTCCTACAGGTAGGCGGAGCCAACCGGAGTGTACCACAGAACAATACCAACAGGTAGAACACCCCAACCCTAACCCCAACAGTGACAACAGTAACATATGTACAAGTACCCATAGTGCTAACCATCTATGGTTCAGTACCCATAGTGGTAACCATCTATGGTTCAGTACCCATAGTGGTAACCATCTATGGTTCAGTACCCATAGTGGTAACCATCTATGGTTCACCACATTCACCCCTCCTTTAAAACAAAGGCCGGTGGGGCAAAAAAACAGTACAAACTGTCCATATATTCACAAGTTCAGTCGTATCGGAGGGCCGCACCGTCTCTGCGACCTCCTCAACACTGGCAGTAGCGCCGGTTCTGGTGACCGTGATGACCCTCTCTCCAAGGCGGTGTCCAGTGACTCCTCCAGTTCCTCACGGACGGGTGGAACACGAGGTGGCGACAATCTCCTGGACTCAGGAACGCCCCGAGGTGGCGACAATCTCCTGGACTCAGGAACGCCCCGAGGTGGCGACAATCTCCTGGACTCAGGCAAGCTGTACACGGGAGTAAGAGGATTAAGTGGTGGTCCCGATACTGCCCGCGCCGTGTCAGGAGGGGAGATAAAGGGCAAGGGGTCCCTAACCAGGGGTGCGGGAGCGACGGGGGTTTCCAGGTCCCCTGCAGGCGCCAGATCTCGAATAGAGACCGTGTCCTCTCGCCCGTCAGGATATGCTACATAGGCATATTGAGGGTTGGCGTGGAGGAGATGGACCTGTTCAACCAAAGGGTCGGACTTGCGGGTCCTAACATGCCGCCGCAGGAGGACAGGTCCTGAGTACGTCAACCAAGACGGCAGTGAGGTCCCAGAGGAAGACTTCCTAGGGAAGGTACACATCCATTCATGTAGGGTAGCGTTGGTTGCCGTACACAGGAGGGACCAGATTGAATGGAGCGCATCAGAAAGTACCTCTTGCCAACGGGAGACTGGAAGACCCTTAGACCTCAACGCCAGTAAGACAGCCTTCCAGACTGTAGCATTTTCTCTTTCGACCTGCCCGTTACCCCTGGGGTTCATAGAAAGTCATCATAGAAACCCTACAGTGCAGAAGGAGGCCATTCGGCCCATCGAGTCTGCACCGACCACAATCCCACCCAGGCCCTACCCCCACATATTTACCCGCTAATCCACGCATCTCAGGACTCTAAGGGGCAATTTTTAACCTGGCCAATCAACCTAACCCGCACATCTTTGGACTGTGGGAGGAAACCGGAGCACCCGGAGGAAACCCACGCAAACACGAGGAGAATGTGCAAACTCCACACAGACAGTGACCCGAGCCGGGAATCGAACCCGGGACCCTGGAGCTGTGAAGCAGCAGTGCTAACCACTGTGCTACCGTGCCGCCCGGTCGGTTGTAACTCGTAGTTCTACTTGAGGCAATCCCTTTTGAGAGCAGGTATTGCCTCAAGTCGTCACTCATAAACGACGAACCCCTATCACTGTGGATATAACTGGGGTAACCAAACAGGGTGAAAAGATCCCGCAAGGCTTTGATAACTGTGGCAGCGGTCATGTCTGAACAGGGAATGGCAAAAGGGAATCGGGAGTACTCGTCAATCACGTTGAGGAAGTACACATTCCGATCTGTCGAAGGAAGGGGGCCCTTGAAATCAACACTCAGTCTTTCAAAAGGCTTTCAAGTGGCTTTAATGAGGTGTGCCCTGTCAGGTCGGTAGAAGTGCGGCTTGCATTCAGCACATACCTGGCAGCTTCGAGTTATCGACCTGACATCCTCTACTGAGTAGGGTAGATTCCAGGCCTTTACAAAATATAAGAGCCGAGTGATCCCCGGATGGCAGAGATCATTGTGGAGGGCCTGTAGCCGGTCCTCCTGCACACTGGCACATGTTCCACGCGACAGGGCATCTGAGGGCTCATTGAGCTTCCCCGGACGGTACATGATATCATAGTTGTAGGTGGAGAGTTCGATTCTCCACCTCAAGATTTTATCATTTTTGATCTTACCCCTTAACGTGTTGTTGAACATGAACGCCACGGACCGCTGGTCCGTGAGCAGGGTGAATCGTTTTCCAGCCAAGTAATGGCGCCAATGCCGGACGGCCTCCACAATGGCCTGAGCCTCTTTTTCCACCGCGGAGTGCCGAATTTCAGGGCCTTGGAGGGTGCGAGAGAAAAAGGCGACGGGCCTGCCCGCCTGGTTAAGTGTGGCGGCCAGGGCGAAATCAGATGCATCACTCTCCACCTGAAAGGGGATGGACTCATCGACAGCGTGCATCGTGGCTTTCGCGATGTCAGCTTTTATCCCTTCAAAGGCTAAGCGAGCCTCTGCTGCCAGGGGAAAAGAGGTAGACTTTATGAGTGGATAGGCTTTGTCCGCATAATTGGGAACCCACTGTGCGTAATACAAAAAGAAGCCTCAGCATCTTCTCAGTGCTTTGATGCTAGTGGGTAGGGGAAGTTCAAGGAGGGGACGCATACGGTCTGGATCAGGGCCAAGGACCCCGTTTTCCACCACGTATCCGAGAATTGCTAGGCGGTGCTTGCTAAATACACACTTCTCCCTGTTATAGGTCAGATTCAGGCGAGACGCAGTGCGTAAAAACTTTAGGAGGTTGGCATCGTGGTCCTGCTGGTCATGGCCGCAGATAGTGACGTTGTCCAGGTACGGGAAGGTAGCCCGTAGCCCGTTTTGGTCCACCATTCGGTCTATTGCACGCTGGAAGACCGAGACCCCATTCGTGATGCCAAAGGGGACCCTTAAGAAGTGGTAGAGACGACCATCTGCCTCAAAGGCTGTATATTTTCGGTCCTCTGTGCGAATGGGGAGCTGGTGATAAGCTGACTTCAAGTCGATGGTGGAGAACACCCGGTACTGCGCAATCTGGTTGACCATGTCAGATATGCGCGGGAGAGGGTACGCATCCAGCTGCGTGTATCTATTAATGGTCTGACTATAGTCTATGACCATCCGGGGTTTGTCTCCAGTTTTAACCACCACGACTTGTGCTCTCCATGGGCTAGTGCTAGGTTGAATGATCCCTTCCCTGAGGAGCCGCTGAACCTCAGAGCGAATAAAGATCCGATCCTCAGCGCTGTAATGCCTGCTCTTAGTTGCGATGGGCTTGCAGCCTGGCACGAAATTCTCAAATAAAGATGGCGGGGTGATTCTGAGTGTCGAGAGACTGCACGTGGAGCGCGCTGGGCAATTTGGAGGCTGCTGTTCTCCCACTGAAAGTGGAGGGAGTGGCCCATCGTACTGCAGGGTCACACTCCTCAGGTGGACCATAAAGTCTAGTCCCAGGAGTATCGGAGCGCAAAGGTGCGGTAACACGAGGAGCCTGAAGTTCTCATAAACTGTGCCCCGCACCGTTAGAGTTACCACGCAGCTCCCAAGAACGGTAACAGATCGGAACCTCGACGCCATAGAAATTGTCTGTCTGACAGTCTGTACTCGGAGACCGCACCGTTTCACGGTGTCAGGGTGAATGAAACTCTCCGTGCTCCCGCTGTCAAACAGACAATGTATTAGGCGTCCGTTTACCTCTATGCCCATCATGGACTTGTTGAGTCTGTGAGGCTTGGCCTGGTCCAGGATGATTGACGCCACCGTTGAGTCTTGAGTGCAACTGCAGGCAGCTGAGATGGTTGATGATGATGACCCCTGCTGGTCGTCTGCGGTCAACGCCGACCAAAATGGCTGCGCCCATGGATCGCACGTGGTCGATGGCGTTGAAAGTGGCGGCACTCGCAGGTCACACGTGTATTGCGTCGTCGTCTTCAGGAATGGCGGCGCTCGTGAATCGCACGTGGTGGAAGACCTCGATGAAGCCGGAGACAAGGAGACAGATTCTGGAGAATCACACGCCGCACTGCTTGGCTTCGAGGGTGGTTTAGCTCGGCACACTTTAGCATAGTGCCCTTTCTTCCCACACACGGAGCAAAATACCGTTCTGGCCGGACATCGCTGCCGAGGGTGTTTTGCCAATCCACAGAAATAGCACCGCGGGCCTCCCGGAGCCGCCGCCGCCGTCAGGTCCGAGGTTGAAAGCACGATCGCGCAGTTCCTCGGAGCCGCTGGGTAGAGTTGAGTCGGTGGCTGTACTTGCCACGATGTTCCCACGTGGTCGGTGGGGTAAGTTTCTAGACTTCTGGCGGCCGTTACCATCGCATCAGCCAATTCCACCGTCTTAGCTAGGTCTAAGTTACCTTGCTCTAGCAGCCGCAGGCGAATATAGGATGAGCCGATTCCCGCCACGAACGCATCTCGGATCAAATCGTGAGTATACTGGGTCGCCGACACTGGCTTGCAATTGCAGGCTCTGGCTAGCTGCTGAAGTTCGTGCAGGTACTGTCCCGTCGTTTCGCCGGGCTGCCGCCGTCGAGTGGCTAGTAGGTGTCGAGCACGAATCTCGTTTGGCGGTTTGTTGTACAGTTTCTTAAGTAGTTCGATGGCCCCTTTGTAGTCTTGGGCATCGCGGATTGTTGAATATACAGTGTCGCTTACCCTTGCGTGGAGGACCCGCAATCTATTGGCGTCGTTTTGAATGGCTGTTGAGGCGTCGATATAGTCTTGGAAACACTTCAACCAATGGTCGAAAGTGTTCGACGCTCCAGCGGCACGCGGATCTAAGGTAAGCCGATCGGGTTTTAACATTTGCTCCATGGTTTTTTTTTCAACCAAAAATTGTTACTAATAAAATTGATGCGCGATTAAATCACTCGGGAGCCTGGATCGTACCCGGGAAATAAAGGCTTTTATGAGTAACAAGAATGGAGCATACTGCATAATAATACAATCCCAGACTAAAGGGTCACCCGGCAGTGCAGTGACCTTTATACTCCTACAGGTAGGCGGAGCCAACCGGAGTGTACCACAGAACAATACCAACAGGTGGAACACCCCAACCCTAACCCCAACAGTGACAACAGTAACATATGTACAAGTACCCATAGTGATAACCATCTATGGTTCACCACAGTTATACTTTGCTTCTACTTTGCTACCAGCTCAGTAAGAAGTCTCACAACACCAGGTTAACGTCCAACAGGTTTATTTGGAACCACGAACTTTCAGAGCGCTGCTCCTTCATCAGGTGAGCGGAGAGTTGGGTTCACAAACATGGCAGCTCAGACAACATGGGAGGTTATACCACACACACACATATGTTTAAAAGTCTGTGGCTCATATGAACTCCTAGTGCAACATTTTTAAATCCCACATGAGAAGGTTACCAAAGTTTAAAGAAAAAGTTTATAAAGTTGTTCACACATTCCGGGATTTTCCTGTCCCACCTGCCACGGGAATCGTAGCGGGCTGGTGGGAGGGGATGGAGGGGGTGGTTGGGGGAGTCCATTGACCCCAGGGAGGATTTTCCACTTTTGTTGAGGGCACGGCCAGAAAATCCCGCCCACAGAGCGCGACAACGAGGCAACCTGCTTTACGGGGGGGGAGAAGGTTACCCAAGACGCAGCAAAGCTATCTCCAGAGCTGACAGGCTAAAATCATCGTCACAATCTCTTCACAGATTCACGGAATTGTTACAGGAAGCCATTCGGCCCATCGTGTCTGCGCCAGCTCTCCGAATGAGCACTGCCTCACTTAGTGCCGCTCTCCCACCTTCTCCCCAACGCCCTGCACTGTCTTCCTTTTCAAATCATGATCCAATTCCCTCTCGAAAGCCTGGATTGAATCTGCCTCCACCGCACTCTCAGGCAGCGCATTCCTGATCCTAACCACTCGCTGCGTAAGAAAGTTTCTCCTCGCGTTCCTATCAGAAGGATGTGGAAGCGCTGGAAAGAGTGCAGAGGAGATTTACCAGGATGCTGCCTGGTTTGGAGGGTAGGTCTTATGAGGAAAGGTTGAGGGAGCTAGGGCTGTTCTCTCTGGAGCGGAGGAGGCTGAGGGGAGACTTAATAGAGGTTTATAAAATGATGAAGGGGATAGATAGAGTGAACGTTCAAAGACTATTTCCTCGGGTGGATGGAGCTATTACAAGGGGGCATAACTATAGGGTTCGTGGTGGGAGATATAGGAAGGATATCAGAGGTAGGTTCTTTACGCAGAGAGTGGTTGGGGTGTGGAATGGACTGCCTGCAGTGATAGTGGAGTCAGACACTTTAGGAACATTTAAGCGGTTATTGGATAGGCACATGGAGCACACCAGGATGATAGGGAGTGGGATAGCTTGATCTTGGTTTCAGATAAAACTTGGCACAACATCGTGGGCCGAAGGGCCTGTTCTGTGCTGTACTGTTCTATGTTCTATGTTCTATGTCCCCATTGCTTCCTTTGCCAATTACCTGAAATCTGTGCCCCTCTCGTTCTCCATCCTTCCACCAGCAACAGCTTCTTCCTCACTACTTATCTACTTTTGATTTGATTTGATTTGATTTGATTACAAGCACGGTAGCACAGTGGTTAGCACTGCTGCTTCACAGCTCCAGGGACCTGGGTTCGATTCCCGGCTTGGGTCGCTATCTGTGTGGAGTTTGCACATTCTCCTCGTGTCTGCGTGGGTTTCCTCCGGGTGCTCCGGTTTCCTCCCACAGTCCAAAGATGTGCGGGTTAGGTTGATTGGCCATGCTAAAATTGCCCCTTAGTGTCCTGGAATGCGGGGATTAGCGGGTAAAATATGGAGGGATATGGGAGTAGGGCCTGGGTGGGATAGTGGTCGGTGCAGACTCGATGGGCCAAATGGCCTCTTTCTGCACTGTAGCCTTTCTATGATTCTATTATTGTCACAAGGAGAGGGTGCAGAATGTAGTGTTACAGTCATAGCTAGGGTGTACAGAAAGATCAACTTAATATAAGGTAGGTCCATTCAAAAGTCTGACAGCAGCAGGGAAGAAGCTGTTCTTGATTCGGTTGGTACGTGACCTCAGACTTTTGTATCTTTTTCCCGATGGAAGAAGGTGGAAGAGAGTAACTTTGCAAATAGAACACCCATAGTTGACCACATATTTATATTCCCTTTTCTCATTTTTATCACTTGATATTTGCCATAAACCCCACTGACATACTCCCATCCATTGACTCTGTCTACACTTCCCACTGCCTCGGAAAAGCAGCCAGCATAATTAAGGACCCCACGCACCCCGGACATTCTCTCTTTCACCTTCTTCCGTCGGGAAAAAGATACAAGAATCTGAGGTCACGTACCAACCGACTCAAGAACAGCTTCTTCCCTGCTGCTGTCAGACTTTTGAATGGACCTACCTCGCATTAAGTTGATCTTTCTCTACAACCTAGCTATGACATTCTGCACTCTCCTTCCCTTCTCCCCTATGTACTCGATGAACAGTATGCTTTGACTGTATAACACGCAAGAAACAATACTTTTCATTGCATCCCAATAGATGTGACATTAATAAGTCAGTAGGTTAGAGCCAATGCCCTAAGAAAGAAAAATGTGAATAGGGCGGCACGGCAGCACAGTGGGTTAGCACTGCTGCTTCACAGCTCCAGGGACCTGGGTTCAATTCCCGGCTTGGGTCACTGTCTGTGTGGAGTTTGCACATTCTCCCCGTGTCTGCGTGGGTTTCCTCCGGGTGCTCTGGTTTCCTCCCACAGTCCAAAGATGTGCGGGTTAGGTTGATTGGACATGCTAAATTAACCCTTAGTGTCCAAAGATGTGCAGGTTAGATCGATTGGACATGCTAAATTAACCCTTAGTGTCCCGGGATGTGATAGGTTAGAGAGATTAGCAGGGTAGTTAAGCGGGGATGGCACCTGGGTGGGACTGGAGTCTGTGCAGACTTGATGGGCCGAATCCCTCTGCACTGTTGAGATTCTATGAACCATTAATCCAGACTGACACTCCAGTGTAGCGCTGAGGGAATGCTACACTGTCAGAAGTGCTGTTTTTAATTTTTTTGTTCATTCCTGGCACAAGGGAATCGTTGGGCTGGGCCAGCATTTATTGCCCATCCCTAGTTGCCCTTGTTTAGAGCTAACATAGAATCATAGAAACCCTACAGTACAGAAAGAGGCCATTCGGCCCATCGAGTCTGCACCGACCACAATCCCACCCAGGCCCTACCCCCATATCCCTACATATTTAACCCTCTAACCTACGCATCTCAGGACACTAAGGGGCAATTCTTAGCACGGCCAATCAACCTAACCCGCACATCTTTGGACTGTGGGAGGAAACCAGAGCACCCGGAGGAAACCCACGCAGACACGGGGAGAATGTGCAAACTCCACACAGACAGTGACCCGAGGCCGGGAATCGAACCGGGGTCCCTGGAGCTGTGAGGCAGCAGTGCCGACCACTGTGCCGCCGTGCTGCAGCTATGGCTGTGACGCTACGTTCTGCACTCTCTCCTTTCCTTCTCTATGAGCGGTATGCTTTGTCTGTATAGGGCGTAAAGAAACAATACTTTTCTCTGTATGCTAATACACATGACGATAATAAATCAAGTCAAATCTGTTGACAGAGTTCTTGCTGGGTATTGAATATGAAAACGTACACATCAACATAGTCCCAAGACCCCCACGCAAGGTAACAACTTGTCCCCCAATCAGATGAATGCAACAATTGATTCCAAGTCAAGAAAGAAGAAAGCAAAGAGTGGGAAACAAAAAGCTTGACAAGTTTCTCCTGTTGTCAACTAGGGCCAGAGGCTGTAAAGAGTAGAGAGAAAAACAAGAGTAATGACGCGTCCAAAAGATGCCGTGAACCGCTGGCAAAAAGTAACACTGAATAGCAGACATGTGGACAGCCCCAAAACGGTTCTGCAGGCAGCGCTGGAGTGTGCAAGGGAGGGGGGGGGGGGGGTTAACCAAAACAGGTGAAGCAAGAGGGCTTTTGTCTTTTTAAAGTTTACTTGAGCATCTGCGCTGCCACTGAGGCTCAGGCCGTCAGGTCCAGGTTATTATGCATCAAACCACTCCATTAATTCAACAGTTAGGCGTCTCAAAGCTTTCTGAACTAGACAGCCCCGATACATGGCTTCTGAGCACAGGCCTTGACTGAAGGCCCCTTAGACTGTGGGAACTTACCAGTGCAAAACTGCAGCAAGGAGCTGGTGTCATACAAACCACCGTAGCCAGGAATTCGATCCGCCATTTGCCCCCCCCCTTTTTTTTTTTTAAATTTTCTCCCAATCTCTCTTCAGAAGGCAAAAAAAAAAATACACAAAACAAAAGCTTTTCTTCCTCCCTATTTCACTTTCTGAAGCTCCTTCTTGCAGCCTCCAGTTACCATAGCAACCAGCTCACTCCAGTTCCTTCGCATGCCTTTGAATGGACAGAGAGAGAGAGAAAAAAAATCTTCCTCGGTGTCTCCCGCACTGAAAAATTCATGTGAGGGGTCTTGCTGCATCCCCTTTCTCCGGAGCCTTTGATCCCGCTACCATCTTTGTTCTAAAAAAAAAACTGACTGAGGGGGATTAACGCAACCCCCTATTTTCGTCTCGGGGCTGGCAACACACAGCACACACACACACACACACCTAAGGATGCTATGTGATGCTTTCCCTCAAAACTCCGGCCCTTGCCTTGCTCCATTCATTGCCAGGAGCTCATTGGTTGGCGTCTGAGGACTAATTTATTAACAAGCTGTGAGCTTACTTCACCTTTTTATCAGCCAATGGACTGCCGCTATCTCCGTACACAGCCAAAAAGCTGATAAACTAGGCGTGAAATCGAATTAAACCAGGGTAGCTGGATAAACGGCATTTGACAACGAGGTTCCACAACGTGAACGTTTTGGGCTCCAGCCTTTCCAGCTCGTGCCTTCCCGCGTTAACCGTTTCACCACCGAGATGGCTGGAGGAAGCGCCCCGTCCTCACTCAGCACAATACATAGAACATAGAACAGTACAGCACAGAACAGGCCCTTCGGCCCACGATGTTGTGCCGAGCTTTATCTGAAACCAAGATCAAGCTATCCCACTCCCTGTCATCCTGGCGTGCTCCATGTGCCTATCCAATAACCGCTTAAATGTTCCTAAAGTGTCTGCCTCCACTATCACTGCAGGCAGTCCATTCCACACCCCAACCACTCTCTGCGTAAAGAACCTACCTCTGACATCCTTCCTGTATCTCCCACCACGAACCCTATAGTTATGCCCCCTTGTAATACAAGTTCAAATAAGTCACGGCGTGGCGGCACAGCGGGTTAGCGCTGCTGCCTCACAGCGCCAGGGACCCGGGTTCGATTCCCAGCTCGGGTCACACTGTCTGCGTGGAGTTTGCACGTTCTCCCTGTGTCTGTGTGGGGTGCTCCGGTTTCCTCCCACAGTCCAAAAGATGTGCGGGTTAGGTGGATTGGCCGTGCTAAATTGTCTCTTAGTGTCCAAAGATGTATAGGATAGGTGGATTGGCCATGTTAAATTTCCCCTTACTGTTCCAAGATGTGTGGGTTAGGTGGATTGGCCATGCTAAATTGCCCCTTAGTGTCCAAAGACGTGTAGGCTAGGTGGATTGGCCATGTTAAATTGCCCCTTAGTGTCCAAAAATGTGCGGGTTAGGTGGATTGGCTATGATAAATTTCCCCTTGCTGTCCCAAGATGTGCAGGTTAGGTGGATTGGTCATGCTAAGTTGTCCCTTAGTGTCCAAAGATGTGCCGGTTAGGTGGATTGGCCATGCTAAATTGCCCCTTAGTGTCCAAAGATGTGTAGTTTAGGTGGATTGGCCATGATAAACTGTCCCTTAGTGTCCAAAGATGTGTAGGTTAGGTGGATTGGCCATGCTAAATTGCACTTAAGTGTCAGGGAAATTAACAGGGTAAATACGTGGGGTTACTGGGATAGGGGCTAGCTGGGATTGCTGTCGGCGCAGGCTCGATGGGCTTAACGGCCTCCTTCTACACTGTCGGAATTCCATGCGTGGGCTTCCTCCGGGTGCTCCGGTTTCCTCCCACAGTCCAAAGATGTGCAGGCTAGGTGGATTGGCCGTGCTAAATTGCCCCTTGCTCAATTGGGTGGCACAGTGGTTAGCGCTGCTGCCTCACAGCACCAGAGACCTGGATTCCATTCCCGGCTCGGGTCACTGTCTGTGCGGAATCTGCGCGTTCTCCCCGTGTCTGCGTGGGTTTTCCTCCGGGTGCTCCGGTTTCCTCCCACAGTCCGCAAGGCGTGCTGGGTTAGGTGCTAAATTCTCCCTCAGTGTAACCCGAACAGGGGCGCCGAGAGTGTGGCAACTAGGGGATTCTCATAGTGACTTCATTGCAGTGTTAATGTGAGCCTACCTGTGACACCAATAACTAAACTTCAAACTTTAACATTTTCCTTTCCATCTATTTGTGTTGACGCCTTCAAACATTCCAACGTGCAGACAGCGGGATGTGGCTGCTGGAGGTGGCCGGGGAATAGTTACTGATTGTGACAGTGACGGCTCGCTGAGTTGGCACAAACTATTGAGAAGGGCAGCTCGTGGAAGGGGTTTTATCACCGCTGTTGTTTCAGGCCCCGACCCCACTGCTGACCTTTGGATCCTTTCCTGGCCAGTTGCTCTCTCACAGTGTTGTTGTCAGCACTCACATTGTGCAGAGCCAAAGGCACAAATTCAGAGAGGGCTATGCGAAAGGTTCACAGAATCCCTACAGCGCAGAAACAGGCCATTCAGCCCATTCAGCCTGCATCGACTCTCCGACAGCACAACCCACCCGGGCCCTATCTATCATCGTAACCCCATGTATTCAATCCCGCTAATTCCCCCCAACCTGCACATCTTTGGCACACTAAGGGGCAATTTTAGCAAAGGGCACCCCTCAAAGGTAGTGACCCCCCCAACCCCACCCCCACCCTCAACGCCACTTTCCTCCCCATTCTTCTAAAAAAACGGTCTGTCCACTCCCACCTTCCTGCCCAGGCCAACTGTGGCTCGGGTGGCATGGTGACACACTGGTGCCTCACAGCGCCAGGGACCTGGGTTCGATTCCCAGCTCGGGTCACTGTCTGTGGGACGGCACGGTGACACAGTGGTTGGCACTGCTGCCTCACAGCGCCAGGGGCCTGGGTTCGATTCCCAGCTTGGGTCACTGTCTGTGTGGAGTCTGCACGTTCTCCCCCGTGTCTGCGTGGGTTTCCTCCGAGTGCTCCGGTTTCCTCCCACAGTCCGAAAGACGTGCTGGTTAGGGTGCATTGGCCATGCTGAATTCTCCCTCAGTGTAACCCGAACATGCGCCGGAGTGTGGGCGCGTAGGGGAATTTCCCAGTGATTTAAAGTTAAAGTTTATTTATTGGTCACAAGTAAGGCTGTAATGAACAGTAACACTGCAATGAAGTTACGGTGAAATTCCCCTAGTCGCCACACTCCAGCGTCTGTTCGGGTCAGTGCACTCTAACTAGCACGTCTTTCAGACTGTGGGAGGAAACCGGAGCACCCGGAGGAAACCCACGCAGACACGGGGAGAACGTGCAAACTCCGCACAGACAGCAACCCAAGCCGGGAACTGAACCTGGGTCCCTGGTGCTGTGAAGCAGCAGGCCGGACTTTATTGCAGTGTTAATGTAAGCCTTACTTGTGACAATAATAAATTAATTAAAAACCTGTACAATGGTTTGTTAACAAGCTCAGTTGGCTTTTGATTATTTATCTCAATATGGCGGAGGCGGGGGGGGAGGGGGGGGGCGGTGGGGTGGGGGTAGGGGGGGGGAGGGGGGGTGCCAGTTTTGACATTCGCCCTCTGACCTTGTTGCGAGGGTGAGCTCAGGTACAACTGACCAGAGGAACCGGTCAGATTTTCCTCCAGCTTCGACCACACTCTGCCAACAGCAACCATTGGGGGTGCGATTCGCGCTGTCACAGGGGGCCCTAAACACACCGGCAAAGCTCGGCTGCTCAGAGATCGTGTCGCTCCCGATCAGAACTCCAATAAACCCCCCCCCCCGCCCCCCCCCCCGCCCTCCCCCGCCTCACCATGGAGGCCTCTGGGGCCCCCCCTCCCCACCACTGCTCGGAGCGAGCATTCACTCAGACCCCACCCCACCCACCACGATCTTTGGCCCCCTCTCTGCGATCATCAGCCCCTTCCACCCTACGCAATCAGTGGCCCCCATCCCCTCCACTCCCCCCCCCCCCACACCCCCCACCCCCCCCCCCCCCCCCCCCCGACAATCAGAGCCGGAAACCATCCCCCCACCACCGCCTCCCCCCCCTCCCCCCCCCCCCCTCCAGCAATGGCCACCACCAGTTTCTCGGCACCCCCCTCGTGCACAGCACTCCCAACTCGTC